>NC_088353.1:28772500-28872500 GCF_036884655.1 Musa acuminata AAA Group | reverse complement strand
TGGGTCGAAGCCATTAACACGGCATGCTATGTCATGAATAGGGTTCTAGTAAGACCATTACTTTCCAAAACTCCTTATGAATTATGGAATAACAAAAAACCTAATGTTTCGTATTTTAAAGTTTTTAGTTGTAAATGTTTTATTTTAAACGAAAAAGATATCTTGGGAAAATTTGATGCAAAATCCGATGAAGGTATTTTTCTTATATATTCTTCTATTTCTAAAGCATTTAGTGTGTTTAAATATCTTTTTGTTGATGACAAAGGGGGAGACATCGACGGGTTCTTCTATGTACTTTTTAATGGGATTCTTCTATATACCTTTTAATGTGATTCTTCCATGTACTTTTTAATGTGATTCTTCCATGTACTCTTTAATGTTATCATACAATGTTGTATGCTTTATTATCATGTATGAAATGATGAAATTATGCATGTTATACTTGGATGACTTTAATCTATGCTGATAGACAATGTATGAAACTTCGATATATTGCATTTGATCTTAGTGATAAAAATTGTTTCACTTGAATTCAAAGGTCATGATTCCTTTTTGAAATTCAAGTTTGGTTTATCTCATTTTTGACATATAGATAGGCGGAGTTAAGGTTAATTCCGTCATCAATTGGTTGTCATCATCAAAGGGGAGATTGTTAAATCTTGAATTTTGATGATGAAATCAATTGATAAATTATTGATCTAATCCATATGTTGAGAAGAGTATTGCACGATTAACTACGATAATAAATAAGGCATAAAGTAGATGTTGGGTCGGAGTAAAAAATCAGATGATACATCGAAGATTCGGACGATATGCTAGAACTCGCCGAGAGTTCATCGGGAGCTCGCCGAGAGTTCATCGGGAGTTTACTGAGAGTTCTTCGGGAGTTCGCCAAGAATTCATTGGGGGTTCGCCAAAAGCTTGTCGAGAGTTCACCATAAGTTCATCGAGATTTCGCCGGAAGAACAATTGGCATACCAAACAAGAATTTCTTAGTTAATGCTTTAATTGTCATAGTTAAAACTTAGCTTGAGTTAGGATTGTGAGATAATCCCACTAACTCAGTTAGGGCCCAAAACAGGGCTGAGTTGGGCCGGATGGATGGACTACTCAACCACTTGGAGCCATGCCAAGCGGTGACACTATTGAATCTCATATTTTGATGATGAAACTAATTGATAGTATTTATCTGATCTGCATTTTGAGTGACATAGGAAGCTTCGATCAAAGAGAGATAATTAAGGTAGGAAGAATCATATTGGGCTAGAGTAAAACATGTTAGAAGATTAAACATCAAGCCAAAGGATCGATAAACGTATCGATAGAAGGCCTCGGGGCATGGGATCGGGCTTTGGGCCAATAAGAGCGAAAATTATGCTAAGGAAATCAGAGTTGTGGAGGTCAACTAGCCGATTGAGCAATAGACTGTAAGAGAGGACAATGCGCCGAAGAATCAAATGAAGTGTCGATGAACCAATGACATGCCGGACAATATTTGATTCAAGCTTTGTAATAATTGTCTAGATCGAAGTAGGTTTTAGGCATAATTGGGTTAGAATTGAGCCAACTTAATTAGGGTCCAATTGGGCCCAAGTATAGGCTTTGTTGGGCCAAGTTAAAGGCCCAAACAATGACCCAACATGTGGAATCGTCGATGGCACAATCTTCGAGATTGTGTCAAGCGGTGGTACCATCAGTCTAGGTGGTGGTACCACTAGTCTAGGTGATGGTACCGCCTAGTGTCAGTGTTGTAGGCGATGGTACCGCCTAGCACAAGCGGTGGTATCGCTAGTACCCCGAAAACTAGGGATAAGATACTTTTAGGCTCTAAGTTTGAATGCACTTGAAGCCTATAAATACCCCTCTCATCCTTGGTTAATATACACAAGCATAGAGAGCTTAAAAGTGGGAAAGCGCCATAGCAATCACTTGAGAGATCCCTTTCTCTAGTTCAAAGTTTAGAATTATGTTTACGGAGAAGTGAGTGCTTGTAGAAGGTTGTCTCCTAAACTTATGAAAAGGAGAAGATGGGTGTAAAAGAGTAGTTGATCTTCGCCCATTGAAAGAAGATCGATAGTAGAAGCCGATGGCCTCGAGTGGATGTAGGTCACGACGACCGAACCACTATAAAAATCTAGTTTGCATTTCCTTCATGCATTTTCCTTATATTGCAAACTGAATTCTTACTTTTACTACACTTCCGTACACTTTCAAGTTAAACTCATTTTGTCAACGATTTTATCGAACGAGACTTCCGACTCAATATAATTTTACCGCTACACTAATTCACCCCCACCCTTTTAGTGCTGACTCGATCCTAACAGGCACTGCCCAAGGTGGGTGGTGGAACCCCTTGAGGCTCAGCCTCCTAGGTGGTATGGGCAGTGGTACTGTCGGTAGTTAATGCTGCTAGGCAGTGGTACTACCTTGTCAAGCAGTGGTACCATCAAAGCCCAGTCTCCAAGACTTTGTCAAGCGGTAGTACCGTCAGACTGGGTGGTCCTACCGCCCAATGTTAGAGTGTTAGGGAGTGATACCACTAATACCCCGGAAACCCAAGATGAAACAATTTTTTGCTCTAATTTTGAAGCCATTAGGGCCTATAAATACCCAACTCTTTTCTACATGAGGTAGTAACAAAAGTGTGAACAAAATCTTGAAATGTTAGGGTATGAAAGTGTTGTAAAAGTGCTAAGTGTCCTCATTCTCCCTTTCTAAGTCTTATGATCATTCAAGTAAGGTGAGAGGTTTATAAGGGTTGCCTCCTAAACCAGAAAAAGGAGAAATTGTTATAAGAAAGTGGTTAGTTTTCGCCTATTAAAGGAAGACCATTAATGGATATCGGTGACCTTAACAGAGGAGGAATCGGAAGTGGACGTAGGTCACAATGATCGAACTACTATAAATCCGATATGTTCTTTCCTTACTGCTTGCTTTCATTACTTAGCTGTACTTTGCATTTTTTATTTACTTCACGTCGACATCTTCTCTATATGATTTCTTCATTATGTTTTTATCAACTCGGAAAGATTTGGAATTATAACCGTAATTTTTATCACTGCACTAATTCAAACCCCCCCCCCCCAAGTGCCCTATTGATCCTAATAGGTACTGCCAGACTGGGCAGTGGTGTCGCCTAGTGTCAGGTGGTGGTACCGCCCAGCATAAGCAGTGGTATTGCTATGACCCAGGAAACTCAAGATGAGACCTTTTTTTACTCTATTTTTGAAGTCATCTGGGGTCTATAAATACCCTAGTTATTTCTACTTGGAAGAGCATGAAATTGAGTAGAAAAAGAGGAAAAGTATACTTGAAAAAAAGGTATTGTAATCTCTCTAAAGTTAGTGAGTCTCTTCCTCTTAGAGTTAGAAGGTTTCTAAGGGAGGAGTGAGGTCTAAAAAAGAGAGGCTTGTAAAGGTTATCTCCTAAACCTATGAAAAGGAGAAAGAGATGTAATGGTAGTTAATCTTCGCTTATTGGAAAGAAAATCGGTGGTGAAAGCCAGTAGCCTCGAGTGAAGAGGAATCAGGAGTGGGCGTAGGTCACGACGACCGAACCACTATAAAATCGGTTTACATTTCCTTCATATTTTTCGTTTATATTGCTAACTGATTTACTTGTTTACTTACTCATTATATTTATGAACGTTTTCAAATTAAACATCTTTCTGATATGGCTTTATCAAACAAAAGTTTTTTAAACCAATAATTTTATTGAAAGCACTAATTCACCTCCCCTCTTAGTATTGATTTCGATCCTAACAAAATAGAGGTATGGATATCAGATATTCGTCGAGCCTTTATCTTATTGGATATTCAATAAACCCCTATATTATTGAACCTTTTGGGTGAGACCCAATAAGATCAAATAGTAATTATTGGATAAAGATCCATTAATCCAAGAGGCTTGGGTAGTTGGATAGAAATCCAATACTCAATAGGGCAGGATCTATTAGGGTTAACTTGATAGGTACCTCTATAAATAGGAGGGAACTAAAGGGGCATAGGTTAGTCTCCTTTTAGCTGTCGCCTCCTATTATGCTCCCTCCCTCTCCTCCTCAGCCGACAGCCCTATTTGGGGCGTATGGACAACAAGAAGGGCCAACCCCTTCTTAATCTTGGCATAGTCTTGTGGTGCGCAAATGAGAGGAAAGATCATGCTGTGAAAGAGGAGCATCGTCACGTCATCTACTTTGTGAATCACCATTAAAGAGGAGGATATCCGACCTCTTTCATCCAGAGATTTGGATTTACGATTTTGGAGATATACGATCTCCTCTATGTAAATCATCTCACACGTGTTACGCAATTTTTAGTTTTACGATTTTTTACGCACCAATCTTTGCATGACAATCCGATATTAAATTTTTTGGAACCTATTTTATTTTTTATTTTTCTACTATGCATGTGATGTCGCATAAGATTTCTCAACACATAGTCCCCAGATAATACAAGGGGATCTAATCTATTGGATATATCTGCCCTTAGTTACTGTGTATTTATAGTCATTTAATCTATCTAATATTCCAGAGATTATATACTAAGCATGGTGTTTTGATGCCTATACGGAATCTACTTGAGTCTCGCTCTAATCGGATTCTTTCGGAGAACTTCTTTCTCTCTTAATCTAAATATCCTAGCTAGAGATTTGCTTGAGTAAGAATACATGAGACATTTCTCTCGTGAAATCGAGAGTAGATGATCGATACTTAATTATCCTCATAAGGTTGGCTATCACTCTTGATGATTGGCTGTGCTAGATCTGAAACTTTCAGATTTATAAATATGATATCAAAGAATGAAACACTCATAACTGGTATATTAGACTGGTCTAATCCCTAACTAGTTTTCTCTTAGCCCCCTACAATGCATAGTTTGTCGCTTCAGCATAGCTTGCTTCGGTAGAATTCTAGGATGTTTGGTCCTGATCAGGTTGGAGTTAAATTTGAGTCTGTCTTGCAGACTAATTTGTGCTTTCCCTTGAGGAATTCCTGAAGGGTTTGATCGTCTCCTTCGTTAGTGTCATCTGCTTCATCGCAGAATCCATCGCTGTGAGGCGGGAGGTGTTCTTCCAATTGCTTCGCTTGCAGGAGGGGCTGCGTCTTCTCAGCGGGCTTCGCAAGGCCTTTGAGTTATCTGATCGAAGGCCTGAGTCCTCCAAAGACGAGTTCTCGCTGCTTCCGCTTCGTGGTTTCTCATCTGGCCAAGGTTATCAAAGACCTTCCGACTGAATCCCATCGGTTGTTGCTTCATCGGAACCATCCGGTTCATTGGACCATGAGCTCCTCCTCACCTAGTGGCACGTAGAAGCCAGCATGCGGTTCATCGACCGGTCCAAGACGCTCGTTGACTGGTTCGGTGGGTCCATTGCTTCGGCTTGAGCCTTTTTCTCCGCTGCACATCTGCTGCAGCAGCAGCAGGAGAAGGTTGTCTAGCAGTTGAGGCATCAGCTTTGCTAGCGGCCATTAATGCTGACGCAATAACCTTAGCATCCAGTGGAACAGTAAACTCACGTGTCTCCGTTCTTCCCATGCCTTCCATCCTATTCCATTTGAGCTCGGTGGCGCCATCGGAGGCGGTTTTCCGGCGAACAGATCCACGGCTATACAAGTTCTCATCGGTGTCCCGGGTAGCCTCAGCGATTGCCATTGTTACAGTTGCTCCCATGCCGTTAGATGGTCCTGACGCAGAGGTATCCCTCCCCTCATAAACCTTATCTGAAGAGCCTTCCATCCACCGTCCACGAACATTCATTCCGAGGGCCGATGACCTGGACAAGGTAGTTCATATTCCCAATTTCCAGTATTCGAATGGTAACCATGATATTTCGACCTAACCTACACAAGAGCAATCTGAAATCGTTCCAAGAGAGGGCGAAAGTCTGATTTCTACGGGAAGGAGATGTAGCCGATCACTACCGAAGGATCATGGTTCCTGCATTAAAGACTCTCACGACATCCTCTTCAGAAGTGAAACGAAACAAGTAGCCTCGTTCCTTATTACTAGTACCAAAGAGAGCGCGGGGGAGGGGGGGGGGTTGGGTTGGGTTTATAGTTCCATACCCGAGCCCCATAATATAAATGTTTGACCGATACAATTATATCCAAATATAGCGTAATTGCTACCATTATCAACATTTGTTCGAATATCAAAGTCTATTACAACAACAAACACCTAATCTCAATTATTTGGCATCAGTTTCCAGCTATCTATCTCTAAATAATATTAATATTATCTTATCTAAATTCTAAAGTTAACTTTTTGTAAAAAATTCCTTATATTTTTAAAGATTTCATCATCTAGTTCTAATACCTTTTTTCGCTATCTTTTTCTTCAATCATTTTCTATATCTAATACTATTGATTCCTTAAGTTTTGACCACATATAACTTGACAATTCTTGCATATATTTTTATCTAACTTCATCATGTCAGCCCTCATCATTTCTTTTTCCATAACCGTTCCACATAAATTTTTTATACTTAACTATTCAAATATCCTCTAGTTATATATTTTTATCAATTATAGGTATTGCTTGAATGACATCATTTGACTTTTTCTGAAATTCTTTTTTGATTTGTTCATCTTTCAAGTTACACTTACAACATTTAAAATCTCTTTACCTATAACAAATTTTAGCACTAAAATTTTATTACCAAACCTCTTCACATCTACCATATTATTCTTAAGATCTTTTATGTGTGATATTATTTACACTTTTTTATCTTAAACTTTTATAGTATATCAAATTTTAGATTTAGTATGACCAATCTCTTTGCACTAGATGAACTACGAAATCAGTATTAGTTAAGACTTCACACAGGCCCAGACTCCAATTCCAACCAAGTATCGTTGCCACTCAATTCTTAAAGCAAATGGTGAGTTTACTATACTTACGAACGCTATATACATTAATACGTTACATGCTGTGCGCATTAGATGAAAAGAAGTATTAGTTGACTTCACACTGTCCCTATCGTTCGGTCCAGCTTCTCCCATAGCCTATCGGGTCCGCAACTGCCTTGCCATAGCTCATCTTGCTATAAGCCTATCCGCAACTGCGTCCATTCCACCTCAGGACGAGAAAAGCCGCACATTACATCTTGCACTCATCAATTCTCACGTCACAGGGAAAACAATGCATCAAAAACCTCATGACCATCCATAGTAGGAGGAGGAGAACCATGTCGATGGAAAAGCCACACTTCCTCCTCTGCTTTACTTTTTTTTTCTATTTTTTTTTCCATCCATTTAGTCTTTTATGACCAAATAATATTAATTACTCTTCCACTCGCTATATTTATTTCTAGGCTCTTTTACTCACATGGATCCCAAACACGTAGGACTGACTCTGGGGACCGCCGCCGGGAGACCCCCGCATATATAGAAGAAAGCCTCATAGATCTATCAGCAGGGCGATTCTTAAGTTAGTACAAAATCCCAGCCTTTTTTCTTTCTGAATAAAGTTATCTTTCTTACTGGACCTCCTGTGGTCATTCATGAATAACTTCAAGTTCACAGACAACTTTACCCTAATTTTTTGTACATATAAACCAATGGAGAAAGCAGAAACCCTCGCAGAAAACGGTTTTCATTAATACGAACGAAAAAGGAGAAAGGAGGATGCCATATACATGCTGCCGAGGTGACATCAGCAGCCGGTTAATTGATGCCGCTAAGAGGCACAAGGAGCAATCGAGAATATAATGGTTGTTCCAGCCCAACGTCGCAATCTATCCTGGAACGTTGGTTTCTCGATCATCGTGATTAAGTATGCCATTTAAGCTCCAATTTGGGATGCAGGAAACGACCAAACACATCACCAGCAATTGCATTTTTCACTGCAGCAGTTTGCTTAACTAATAGATAAAAATGGCTTTGTTTGGCATTTCACTGCAGCTTGTCTTCCTTCAGTCCTCAGAAAGAGCATAAACTACCGCAGTTCGACTTGGCGCATACACCAAGAAAGAGCGAGGCCTGTTGTCGAATAACCCTTCCTGCATGTCCAAAAACGATGCTGAAGGCCATTCTTGAAAAATCCTCAGAGTTCACGAAAAACCAGCCTATAAGCGAAAGTCTTACAGTGCTGAAGTACTCTGCTGTGTGATCAATTCGATTGAATCCACCAAACAGTTTATCGTCGGAATCCAAAACCACCTGAAGGTCACTCAATTAATTCATTACCACATGCACCAATTGCATTAATGAACCAAAATCGAGACTTGGGAAGGCCATCATCATTATCAGAACTTCCAGAGAGATCATAAACAAATGCACTCACCAAAAATTGACAATGAATCCAAAATCAAATTAGTACAGAATTCATAAAGCAGATAAAATATGTTCCAATAGCGAGTTCATAACAAGAAAAGAGGTTTACAGTGAAACATTAACAAGCCATATAATTAATTATATGGTTCAAAGATCCAATTTCGGGTGCCGGACCCATGGCCAGATCGGTATTGGGTCCAATCCATTCCAGCTACCTACATAACGTATCCCGGATCACAGTACCAAATATGCTGGGAGGGGGACGAGGAGGGGAGAGGAAGAAAGAAGAGAAGGCAGCAGGAAGAGCAGAAGGAGAGGAGAAATACAGGGCAGTAGGTCGATGGTGGAAGACGATGTTTGCGTGACCAGGGGACCAGAGGGCTCCTGATTCAGACTCTTAAACTAAAAGATCCTTTTTTTTTTAATTAACCGAAAGGACTGGACTGTCCGAAATGGGACTTTTCCTTGGTAAATATCGGTTCACAGGAACTGGACCAGGCGAAACAAAGTTCCTTAATATGGTTATAACTCTGCATCAAGGATTGCATGTCACAACTGTGCCAAACCATGCTAGCACATAGCTCCCTGTTGACAAGACCGAAGGGTGTATGCCAACATATCTATGCCATGCACATGGCTTGTGCCAATCAACCTAAGTCTCCTGCTGCATCATGCCAGCTGGAATAGCACACTAGATGCTAGGAAGGGAATTACATTTGTTCATATAACAAGAGAATCAGCCTTTAATCAACATGGAGATAATGAAGTTTGATCATATTATCACAATTAATAATGCAGGCAAATCAAAAGGTACATATAAGTAAATAAATTAAATTTTAGTTACTTCTTTTATGACAGCATTTATATTTAGCGTCAGACCAAGGTTCAGCACATTGTCCTAAGATTATGCAGCAATAATTGCAGCAAAACTAGAAAGCACAATGAATTTCAAACAATATCCAACAGCATATAATCGACGATGAAATTTATGATTTCATCTTTCGTCAATAATTGTAAATTATTTTATATATTTTTTTTTTATTTCATCAAAAGATATTGGTTTCATCTCTTTTGTTCGATCCATAACCTCATAAATATATCCCATCGTAAGCTTCTTTTCATTATCTGTCAACCGAAAGACTCAAACAAGAGGATTACCTTTAATGTATAAACTATAAAATTTCAAAAGGACAACATTAAGATGATACCGGGCCCTTTTGCCTTTTGCTTCTTTTATCCATTTGTTTCTCACTCATTTCTCCAAAGTAAACATGTTTTTCAATATATGTTTTTGACGATGCATGCTCTATAATGTCAAGAATGAAGTAGCAAATCGGGTGACACCATATCTTACCAATTCCTTGTTGCCAATGAATTCTTTCATCATATTTAAAGTCCCAATATGATTATAAAGAAATCTAACGATAAATATTGCCCTTTCTAAAGTCTTCCTAATAATAGGAATCTTTCCAATATCCTTCGATATTAAATCAACGCAATGTGCTGCACATGGAATCTAATATAGATGATGTCTTTTTACTTAAGTAATTTACTTAAGATAAAGGATAACAAAATTGATAAGACATAGGAGTTCTTCCATTCAAATTAGAGACAAAGTAATTAAAATTTTTTAAAATTCAAAAGATAAATCTTATCAGCTAGTACATAATTGCTTCTATTGTCGGTTATAACTTGGACAATATTTTATTCACTAATTTTTTTCATAAATTTGTCGAGCAACTCTTATATTTCTTTGTGGCTCTTTAATAAACCATTTGTATAATCCAACTCTTCCTTCAGTAATATAACTCGTAACTCATAATAACTTGGAGGTTTTAATCCACTACCATTTCTTTCAATAACTTCAATCATCTCTTTAAAATTTTTCAAATAACAAGTACTAAGGGAAAGACCAAATAGAAGAAGTGAGCAATATACTAAATTGTTCTTCCCCTTATTTTCTTATCATAAGCATCACTTATATTTGTTTATCTTAGTTTTGCTCCTACTTAACCTTATTGTTTTTGTGATCCTTGATACATATATAAGTTTATCGGTCTCTTTTTACCTTTCTTAACAATCATGACTTCTTTTCCTTTTTTGTTATATACTCTTTTCCCCACTTGTATTGACACTTTCTAAATAACCTTCTTCTTCATCATCTCTAATATATTCTGCTAGTCATAGGTGCCCAGCAAGCCAATCACGTGAGTGATGGCACGTGTGACTTGATACAGAATCTTTTTGCTTATTATATTTTAGCGTATATCACTTTATAACTATTGCATAAATGCATATATATATTGTGATGTCCTTGGATTTGTGCAATGGGAATCGGATCGTGATGAGATCACGATAATGAGATCGATTCACCTTTAAACACATATCCTAAATAATCCCGGTCATAGGTTACTCGAGAGGGACATCGTGATAACCAGATAAACTAGTGTGCTGTATACCCGTCCATATGATGGATGCAGCTGGTCTCATAGCTGCTCGTGTAGGGACACTAGGGATATAGTACAGGTGCTCATTGGAGAATGAGTTCACTGATTGATCCGCTTACGGAATGCTGGATGGTTGATGATGCATTATTGTCAGACAGCGATTCCATAGTCCTAGTGGTGTATCTGGTCCTTAGACTTGAGACACCAAGGATGTCCTATATGAGTGCTCCACTCTTTGATACCAGACTTATAGGTTTGGCTGTCCCAGATCTAGTACAGCTGGTCATTGGGAGTGGTAGTCGACCTTACGAGGGCTATTGAGTGTCGACAGAGAATCATCCACTCTCGGCGTCATGAGAGGAATATCTCATGTGTTCTTGCTCAGACAAATCCCTGGCCAGGGTCATTCGGGTTGAGAGAGAAAGAGTTCTCCAGGAGAATCCGATTAGAGCGAGACTCGAGTAAAAACCGTATGGGTCTGACAGCACCATGCTCGATATACGGTCTCTGGGATATTAGATGGATGAGGGACTATAGGTACATGGTAACTGAGGACAGACAGGTCCAATGGATTGGATTCCCCTATATCGTTTGGGGACTACGGCGTAGTGGCCTAGTACGTCCGTAGTCGATGAGTCGAGTGAATTATTACAGAAATAATAATTCACTGAGTTAGAAGGAGTTCTGACAGGTATGACTCACGGCCAGCTCGATATTGAGCCTAGAGGGTCACACACATATGGTAGGCATTGCGATGAGTAGAGGTTCGGATATGAGATATCCGACGGAGCCCTTGTCTTATTGGATGCAGATCCAATACCCACTAGGGAAGGACCCATTAGGGTTTGACATGGGATCTCTATAAATAGGAGGGATTCACAGCCTCATAGGCTAGAGTCTTTGCTTGCCTTTCCTATTCTCCTCTCCCTCTCCACCTCAGAGTAGGCTTGGAGTTTTGAGGAGCGTCGTCGCAACCCTGCTGTGTGGATCACCGCTAGAGAGGAGGACGCTTGACCTCCTTCACCCTCTCCTAAGGATCTGCAAGGAAACATGGATATACGATCTCCCTAGGTAACACAATCTCTATACGCAGTTTTGTGTTTTGCGGATTTTTGCGCACCAATCTTCGCACGACGACGAACATCTTTTTGGGAATCGGGGATTTTTGTTTTCTTGTTCTTCCGCTACGCATGTGATGTCGCCCCCCATGATTTCCCAACATGTTCAACATTATCTTTGGGAAAAATCCCATTAGATTCATTCATTTGCATCTTTTTTTCAATCATATAAGCCAATAATTTTTTTTTTACATCAGGTGGACACTTCTTGCATGTTTATGCATTCTTGATTCTTGAAATTCCTTGCTTGATTCTGCTTTGCATTCTTGATTTTTTACATCAGGAGGGGAGAACGAGTCACCGATAGTGGAAAGTGGGGAAGGAGAGGGTGGTAGTAATGGAGGAACTTTCGAACAACGATGGCGAAGGAAGCTATGTACGACAACAGCAGCGATGATAGAGGAAGTAATGGATGATAGCAACAGTGACAGATAAAGCTTTAGATGATGACAGCAGCGATGATGGAAGCTGCGAATGATGACATCATGGGTAGAGGAAGCTTCATATATGTCCGTCGATGATGGAGGAAGCTACGGTCCTCTCCCTCGATAGTGGAAGAAGCTGCACATGGAAGCAGCGACGACGGAGGGAACTACGCACGAAAGCTAGACCTTCGGACCCGTTCATCAGCGATAGAGGAACGATCAATCCTATGCATTAGCGATAGAGGCAATGGCAAAGGAAGCGATGATGGAGGCAATAGTTGCGCACAAAGTAGGGTTTATGGCTAGGGCAGTGATTTCAATAGGCGCTCGGGTGCTCGCCTAGGCGCTCGGGCAAGGCGAGGCGAGGCCCAAGCGCCTCGCTTCATTTCCAGGCGGCGCGCTTCAAAGAGGCGTTGCCTGGGCGCGGACCCGAGCCCAAGCGCTTCGAGCGAGCGCCTGGGTTAAACCAGGCGATCGAACTAGCATTTTAGGTCTGGTTTGGTCTCCAGTACTTTAGTTGGTTCAATTAAAGCACCGATATCAACGCGACTTCCCCAACCCTAACCCTGCTCATCGTTCACGCTACCGTTGCCGTTATCACCGCTCCCGCTGCTCGCTGCTGCCGCTGCTGTTGCCACCGTCGCCGCTCTCCGCTCTCACTTTAACCGCTGCCGCTGTCGCCGCTCCCACTCCCGTTACCGCTGCTCGCTGCTGTCGCTGCCATTATCGCCGCTCCCGCTACTCACTGCTACCGCTGCCATTGTCATCGCTCGCCGTTGCCGCTACTACTACCGCTCCCGCTTTTCTCAGTTAGCACCCTCGATCTTCCCTTTACACTCTTCTCTTCTCTTTCGAAAGTATACTATTAACAGTATACTGTAACAGTATTTGTATTTATTAGATTAATAATATATTATTTTGATTTTAATACTATTAATTTTTATTTATTTGAAATTATTGTTAGGTTTCAGAATAAATGACAAGTGTGCAAAGTAACTCAATAGAGTCTCCAATGACATCAAAAAAAGATCCTGCATGGAAGTATAATTATCTAAAGGATCCGAAAGATCCTAAGTGACTTACATGTTCTGCGATAAGACTACTAGATAAGGTATTTTTCGTGCAAAACAACATCTAGTAGGAAATTTCAAGAATGCAACAACTTACAAAAAGTGTCCACTTGGTAAAAGAAGAGTTGCTGAGTTATATGAATGAAAAGAAGACGTAAAAGAATGAATCTTACGAGAATTTACCAGAAGACAATGTTGAACATCTCAGGGATAAAGAAGAAGATTATTCTGTGAGTATTTAACCTAAGTGGGAGAAAAATATACGACAAAAAAGAAAAAGACATTATGAGTACTAAGAATGGTAAAAAAGGACCGATGGATCTATATATGTTTCAAGGATCACAGAAGCAACAAGGGCAAGCAGGAGGCTCAAAATTTAGACAAACAAATATAAGTGATGCTTATGATAAAGAAATAAGAGGAAGAACAATTCAGCATATTGCTCACTTATTCTATCAGGTTGGTCTTCCCCTTAGTACAACTCGTTTAGACAGTTTTAAGGAAATGATTGAAGCTATTGGAAGATATGGTGTGGGATTAAAACCTTCAAGTTATTCTGAGATGCGAGTTCCATTGTTGCAAAAAGAGTTGAATTATCCAAATGACTTACTAAAGGGTCATAAAAATTCATGGGCAACACATGGTTGCTCTATTATATCAGATGTTTGGACTGATAGGAGGCGTAGGAGTATAATTAATTTTATGGTTAATTGTTCTTTAGGGACTATGTTTATAAAGTCAATAGATGCTTTATCTTTTATAAAATCTGGAGACAAGATATATGATTTACTTGACAACTTCGTGGAAGAAATTAGAAAACAAAATATCATTCAAATCATAGCCGATAATGGAAGCAACTATGAATTAGCTAGTAATATTCATCTTTTGAATTTTTTTAATTATTTTTTCTTCAATTAAATGTGTTAAACTTTTAAGTCTTATCATTTTTGTTATCCTTTGTCTCAGGTAAATTGCTTGAAACAAAAAGGCAACACACTTATATTGGACTCCATGTGTAGCACATTGTATTGATTTAATGTTGAAGGATATTGGAAAGATCTTAAACATCAAGAAAACCTTAGGAAGGGCAATTTTTGTTGTTAGATTTCTTTATAATCATATTAGGGCTGATTTTTTTAATTATTTTATCTTCAATTAAATATGTTAAACTCTTAACTCTTATCATTTTTGTTATCCTTTGTCTCAAGTAAATTGCTTGAAACAAAAAGACAACACTTATATTGGACTCCATGTGCAGCACATTGTATTGATTTAATGTTGGAGGATATTAAAAAGATCTTAGACATCAAGAAAACCTTAGAAAGGGTAATTTTTGTTGTTGGATTTCTTTATAATCATTTTAGGGCTTTGAATACGATGAGAGAATTCACATGGAACAAAGAATTAGTGAGATATGGTGTCACCCGATTTGCTACTTCATTCTTGACATTACAGAGCATGTATCGTCAAAAACATAATCTAAGAAACATATTTACCTCTAAGAAATAGGTGATAAGCAAATGGACAAAAGAAGCAAAAGACAATAGGGCTACTGATATCATATTAATGTCATCCTTTTGGAATCATGTAGTTTATATATTAAAAGTAATGGACCCTCTTATTCGAGTCCTTCGGTTAGTGGATAATGAAAATAAGCCTGCAATAAGATATATTTACGAGGCTATGGATAGAGAAAAAGAAATGATTAAAAAGTCTTTTAATGAAAATGAAGAAAAATATGAGAAAATTTTTACAATCATTGACGAAAGATGGAATTGTCAACTTTATCACCCCTTACATACAGTAGGATATTATTTGAACCTTGAATTTTTTTATAAGATTAAATTTATTGGGTTTGATGCAGAGTTTTGGATGGGTTATATCAGTGCATTACAAGAATAGTTCTCAGCCTTGAGGTGCAAGATAAGATTATTCGTGAATTATCTTTATATAAAAATGTCAAAGGTCTTTTTGGAATTCCAATGGTCGTTCGATTCAGGACTACGTCTCCAGGTATTAATAATTTGATATAATTAATTTTATCTATATTATATTACTATGTTATTGCTAATAATAATATAAATTTGGAAATTTCACCTCGAACTTACAGTAATTTGCTATCAAAGTACTTAGTTTGACATGTAGTGCTTCGGGTTGTAAGCGAAATTAGAGTGTTTTTTAGCATATAAGGATCACTAAATATTTTTATTTTAATTAATTTATTTATTTAGATAGATGTATTAATAAAATTTTAAATTATATGACATGACAGATTTACTCAAAGAGAAGAAATCAGTTCGAACATCAACGATTACACGATCTTGTTTATGTTTACATAAAGTATAATCAGGTTCGTTATGATTTGTAAAATAGAATTGATCAAATCTCATTGTAAGATATTGATGATTCAAATGAGTGGTTGATGGGAGAAATAGGTGCTAACTTGCAAGATGCTGAAGACGAGCTTGTATTTTAAGATGATAGATTGACATGGGGAGATGTGGCAAGAGCTTCAAGTGCTAGAGAATTACAAACATATACAAGACAAATGATAAAGAGAAAAATGAGTACAAAAGCATCAAGCTCGGCTCCTATTGTTGAAGAGATAAAGAATGAAACATATTTTGATAAAGAAGAAGGACAAGAAGAGGATGAATTCAATAAAGATTATTTGTGTGAAAATGACGATAATATTGATTATAATGAATGACTTTGATGTAATTTTTTTTTGTTTTGAATTTTGAAACTTTTTATTAATGTGACATTGTGATTTTGTACCTTAGATTTTCTTAATTTAATAGCATATTTTTATTTAAAATTTTAAATAATTATATTTATTAATTATATTTTATATTTTTATATTTTAGCGCCTCACTTCGCTCGGGCGAGCGCCTAATGCCTCGAGCATTTTTGAACCTTGATACCTTTTGGCGCTAAGCTGTCATGGACTTAGCTGGTTTTGCCTAAGTCGTGCGGCACCCTTGCGTGTCCGTCCGCAAAGGTCAGCCTCCCCGAAGTCTCCCATGTCCCTTAAGACCCACGAAAGAGAGAACGGGTTAGAGAAAACGCCTCAATCGGGATCCACAAGCAAACATCTCCGAAAAACACTTCATAGACAATGCAAATTACAAACAGACTTTACAAGCTCCGAACAGTTGCACAACAAAGGGTAAAATGGTCCATTACAGATCGAAAATCTCTCGCACGTGTCTACATGACACAACCTTTATTTACAAGCCTAAAGAGACCACCAACCCAACTAAAATGAAACTATTAAGCATTGGGCCGCCCCTCTACATGTACAAGGCATGAACATGCCAAAAGAAACGGATATACATAAGCATTACATCAAACATCTTGTTTAGAAGTTTGTCCGTGACATAGCGCTTTTTAAATCACTGAGCTAGGAGTCGCGAGGGGGGGTGGGGGGGGGGTTGTATGCACAAGTTTAGTAATGTTATGTAGCTTAGTTGGTTCAATTGAACCAACTAAGCTGATTGAACTAACTAAGCTACTGTTCAGTTGAACCAGACTTGATAGTCTGGTTTGAGTGATTTGTTTCAACAGCGTGCTCGCCCGAGGTGCCTATAATGCCTCTAGGTTCAAGTGAGCGACCAGGTGATGCTTCACTGAACCACATTGCTTAGTCGAGCATTGAGGGGCTCAGGCCTCACCTCACCTTACCCAAGCGCCTAGGTAAGCACCTAAGCACTTATTTAAACCCTGATGTGAAATAAATTCAGAACATTTTCTTAGGTTCTTAATTACAACTAATCTTCCTTTTCTTAATATGAAGCTACATTCTATTTTCTGATTAGGATGACATCCTATTTTAGGCTCTAACTGTAGAGGCTCAAGTTTATGATGAAGAACTCTTTAATCTTTAGGTTGTAGTATTGATCGTCATTGAAATTGGCCTAACTATCAATTGTGATGGCACACACACCACGCCAACATCTTGTAGCCAGCAAAAGATACTAAAATATTAAAACCCTCACCTTTGTATTGCTTCTTTAAACTTCAATCATTTTATGAATTCTTTGAATTTTCTGAAAATTTCCAACCTTTTTCTGAGGAAGCCAGATGAGTTCTGAACTGTGTAATCAGTTTTGGGCACCATGGGCAACCCTAGCAGTTGTACATGGGTAATATGGGTTTAAATAGCCTGATGAGCAATGAATCACAAACAACTCTTTCTTTACAACTGAAGTTACACTGCAGTTGCAATATTTACACCAGAGGGAGAAGACTCATGGGACCTCATACTTAGCAGACATAATTAGTTGCAAAGCAACAAGTAAATGATTTGTTATATATGAGGTAAAAACTAGTAATCAGCATCCAAGAATTCACATGTAAAATATGAGGGCAGCATGGGGTGCCACCATGTGCAGTCTTATCCTTTGCACGTAGAGACTGCTTCCTAAAAGGAAGCCATAAATACCAAGTAGGATCTAACAAGCCCGTGCAACTTGATGCTAAAAGAGCCTCGTCAAAATAAAATATGAAGTCCAAACAATAGACGTAGCTTTTCATAGGAAGGCATTTTGTGAAGGTTGACATACCTTGAATTTTCCAGGCTTTAAGCAACCAACTTGGTAGTTGAAATAGCTATTACTCCAATGAAAATTGAAAACAAATACCAAATTCCCTCGTTCAAAAATAATCATCTTATCCCCCTCATCTTTCCGTGAAATATATTGGTGCTCTGATGTCATGAACTGCAATACACATCCACTTTAAACAGCATCCACATGTAAAAATATCCTTCCATGACAAAAAAAGGACTTATGCATATTTTCTGGTGAATAATTTTGAGACAAAATGCCCATGGATCTACATTGGAGAAAAAGCAACAGTCACAATTTTAATACTGCAATCAAAGTCTAAAATGTTCATATTGAAAATTTTTCTCTGATGAACGACTATCTGTTGTTCATTTCATGCTACGTAATTATTCAGTCCAAATTTACATCATCTGTGGCATTTTCTAATGTCTCAGAAAGATTATGATATGATATTCTACCCTAATTTAGTAAATTCATATATCATTAAAATCATTGTGAAACTTGAAAAGGAAAGTGATAACAGATTAAATTTTAATAAGTTTGCAAAATAAGAATATATTTTGGCTGATATCTAAATATTTTTTTATAGTTAACAATATGGATGTTCCTTAACCAGCTAATCACTGCCACAGGATTGTAAAGATTCTACCCGCAAAAAAAAAAAAAAAAAAAAAAGAAGGAAACATACGTCATATTGCTCCTCAAGATGTTGCATTGCTTGATCAAATTCTTGCATTCCTCGATACCTGAGATAATCTGCATCTCCCTAGAATTAAAAAGGATGATAAGTGATCATATATTATAACAGGGCAATCTGACAAAATTTGTGTACAGAACACAAGTGAGTATTAAAAATAATGAATTTAAATAAATTTAAAAAATGCTCTAAATTGTTTTTTAACATATGGAGATGCTATAGGAAACTAATTTTCAAGGTAAATTCACAAGATGGTGAAACAGTATAAAGAGCTGCCTGCATTAACCAACAATACCTGCTCACTACCAACAAAAAAAAAAATGTAAATCGATGTGATCTGCTAACTTCCTCCAAGTGAAACATTTTAGAGTTTAGATGACATCTCACATATTTAACGTAAATTATAGAGAAACCATCATATGCATCCATCAAATTGATATCTAAGTAAAACTTTAAGAGCATATATCTAGGATCTTATGTTAAAGGTAACATCAGATTCAGCTATATATTTAAGTATGACAAAGCAAATAGATGTATCAGGACAAAATTGGGTTTTTTCCTGATAGATACAAAAGTAACAAACTATAAGATTTGACATTTTGCAATCAGTGGAATCAAGACTCAAGAGAATCCAGTTAGCAACAGATTGGCAGATGAGAAATTTTCAAAGCATAGCTTCATGCATATATGTGAAAACAAACTAGTATTTTCATTTATGATTGAAATTACAGTAATAACAGACCACAAAATTTGTGGCCAATGACTGTTACCTCCAACTAGAACATATTGACATGACATGGTCTATCTCCCCTTTGTTAAGTTTGTCAGTTTTACCAAATCTTGATCCACTTTCTTGTGTCAAACTAGTCACAATAAACTACCATGAATAGAAATAAAAATAAATAACATCATCTTCCTAACTTACTAAATCAAACATACGACGACATTTATCATAACTATAATTGTTCCCTGGTATCACTGCCCCATTTGGAAGATGTTGATCACCTCTTGGAAAATCTATCCATTCTAGCAAAAGAAAAAAAATTGAAATTAGCAAGAAAAATCATGTCAATAGTCTGTGTGCCAACAATTTAATTAATAAATAAAATAATGCCAATGAAGGTCAAAATTTAGAATAATTTAAGCATAACATGACATATTGTACCTGGATGCCCAAATTCATTTCCCATGAAGTTTAGATATCCTTCACCACGCAAACCCATTGTGACTAGTCTAATCATTTTGTGCAGAGCAATTCCACGATCAATCCTGGGAGTTGATGGTCTATCCAGTGCCATAAAGTCATACATATCCTACATAAGCAATGACAGGGGAACTCAGTCCATAAAGATAATTTCACCGCAGCTTTGTATTGCCGATAAAGATAATTTCAGACTTTTGTTTCTGCTGTTCAATTAACAGAGTATAGTGAAAGATAATGCACCCACTAACAAGAACAAGAAGAAGAATAAAAGATTTACAATATGAGCAGCTCACAATTAACAAGTACAGAAAAAAGAATAAAGATATATAAAATTGTTGCCAGTACAACATTTTTTGGATTTTGTACTTCAAAATAAGTATTGAATATTCTCTTGTTCTTTTTTGACTTTAGGACAATATTGCATGATCATAATCAACAAAAGTAAATTACTTTATTCAGAAAGAAAGGAACTAACCTTTAACATATAAATAGCCATGGCAGTGTTGTTCTGCATGTTGGCTTCTCCTGAACAGTTTGTATAGCAAACAGGTTTCTTTTGATGGTTGTTTGATACCAATATATTCTACTTGTTAGTTGATTGTTTATAATTGTATATGTAACAACCTTTTTTTTTGTGCTGATAGAGATTAAGGTAGAGTCTTGTGTAGAGATGATAATACCCCTGCTTTTCTTGTTTTTGTTTGGGGCATGGTTTAAAATACTGCCTGTACCAGTAGGTATGTAGCCTATTGGATGCGGACCGGATGATTTTGTCCAATTCAGCCTGGTATATGCTGTATCACTCATTAAGCTCACTATACCAAGTTTACCAGGCGATAAAGAGATCAGTACTGAAGGGCATGAGGTGTTTGGCTCCAATTCTTTTTTCTTTTTAAATATGATAGCAGTCACAACTGTCAATTCTTTTTTTCCTTTTTCTTTTCCTCTCTCTTTCTCTCTCTCTCCATCTCTTTCTCTGCTTCTCTCTTCTTCCTTCTCTATGTCCTCCCCTACCTCCATCAACTCTCCTCCACTCTTCTCTCTCTCTCTTTCTCTATTCTTTAATTTACCACTCATCCCTTAACTGGACTCGTACTGACAAATAAGTGTGTAGTGATACTTGGTAACCATACACCAACAATCCAAGGACCAGTACCCATTCAGTACCAAGATTTGAAGCCTTGACTTGGGGACATGATTGTATCATTTTATGTGTGGCAGTATAATGTTTTATTTAATTGCCAAAAATAAAGTAAAATGCATTTAGAGTATGTAGAGTTTGTCTCAAGTGATGAATGAAATTAGATATTATCAAGAAGAAAAGTTTGCCATACAAGTCACCTAGTCTTAGAAATGCTTCATGGATTAATAACACAATTTGGAAAGAAGAACGCCATGTCAGAGATTATTACTCGAAGATAAGATATGAACACATATGAAATGAAGAGTTTAACTAATATAAATAATCAAAGTTAAGAGCAGCCTTCAACTACAAATAATCACTGTAAAAACCAGAAGCAGTTTAGTTGTTAAATTACAAATAATTTTGAAATCAACTTTATAAAGTAACAAGAAAAGTTACGAATTATCACGGACTATCTTTAACTGTTAAACAACTGAAATAAGAAATCTTTCAAGATACTATAAAGAACTTGAGCATCAAATCATGATGTGTATGATGTGACATACAGAAAATTTTAACAAAAAACAATACAGTAATTGCATCACATAGTGACAGATTACATAATGTTCATCACAAGAATGATGTTCAAATAAATTTCATGCTGATAAAGAAAACAAATAATTTCTCAACCTTAAAAAGGGATGAAGTTAGCCAATTTTTGGTCAGGTTACTTTCAGTTTAGTGTCACAAAATGTCCACTACTTACCACCAACGAAATCATGACATCAAAAATGCAGAAATCAGAGTAAAATAACATTTAAAGTATTGGGAAGAATTTATACCTTTGCATGTTAATGAAACATTGGCAAGTGCACTAACTACTATTTTTGTCACTTTCAATGTTTTGCAGCTTTGAAAATTCCTAAAAGCTCAAGAGACATCTTAACTAAGCCTATACAGTCATTTATCGGTGACCAAGGGGCAGTTGGACCATACCCCTATTTAAAGTTTTTAATAAACTAAAGTTGGTTATATAACCAGACAAAACAAGTTAATATCAGGGAAAAAAAAAAAATTATCCTTGTTATGCCCATGGTTCATCTTATCGGTCTATATTGATGTACCAATCAGCTGTCGATATAATACATACCGATTTGTATAAATATACCAACACATAGTACATGGGGGTGCGGGTGCTCCAATGTATCTCCCGTACTGATCCCCTGTTGGACCGGTATGTACCACTCGTACCAAACGGTATGCCACAGTATGATGAACCTTGGTTATGCATTATGTTCAAATTTTCAAAATACACATGATACAATATTGCTGAAAAAGACTATTAAGAACCTTGTCCATTAACCAAAATGCGATGGTCTTGTCACCAACAAGAGCTTGGTCATGGCTTTCAGCATAAGCCACACATTTCTCTAGCCATCTCCTATTAGTGAGATTGTGAACAATTTCACCCATCTTCCAATCTTCATCCTTTAACCTGAAAAATCACCAACAGAAGTCCCTTTCAGTCCACATATACATATGTTGAACTTGTCAAAATCTTAGTCATCAGAAAAATAAGACTAGGTATAAATTTGAGTCGCTAGAGTTTATATGGTATATAGCATATTGGAATGACTTTGAGAATTAAAGATTGCTGAATAGTTAACACTAGTAGCTAGTGAATGTAAGTACGTTATAATTGTGTTAACATTAAATACAATGCCTTTGTCAAACATTATTGCATTCTGTGGTGTGAACTTTTCTTAAGATAAATTAGTCAGCTTCATTCTCAGATTTGTGTATAACATGTGTTGGAAAGCTATTTGGGTACAAGAAAGATTGATCCATAATGTTAAAAATATTATTCAACTAAAGAAGACAAAGAAAGTTTTATTCCTCCCATGAAGAGAAAATGTTTTGCTGAACATGTGTATGTGGTTGGAGGACCTTGCCTAGTTTTTATTTCAAATTTATGTATACATCATGTGAAGTCTTTTAATATAACCCATCATTTGTCTTTTAAGCTGCTTCATGAATCAAATTACTTGATTCGAAGTAAGCTATTCTTGAAGCCCAACAATGTCCAGTATCAACTAACAAATTAACAGGGTAGAGAAATTGAGCATGAAGTAACAATGCTAAGAATTATTTTTCTTATACTCAACTATAGGTAAACACTTGAACGTCAAACTTAATAAACAAATGTCTTTAAATAGAGAATTCCACAACCAACTTACTTCATCATTTCAATCCATTTATCTGGAATAGCCATATGAAGGCGATACTCAAATCCAACACCACCATCTTGAACAGGGATGCAGAAAGTTGGCATTCCACTAACCTATTTAAGTAAATTGTTCCGATGAATGCAAATACTATGCAATTCTAAATAAAAATAGTACATGTGTTCACTAAATTATGAATAAAAGCATGGTTAGCAATATCATACCATACCACTCGTTACAGGTAGTACATACCAATCTGATAGAGGACCGGTATGGGTGGTACATCAGTACACTTGAGTATACCGTGTGTTGGTACACTCGGTACAACTCAATACGTACCATACAGACAGCTGATCGATATACCGGTATGGTACAATATTTAGAACCTTAAATAAAAGTATATAAATCACCAAAGATATCATGAATGGTCTTAAATCAGAATTGCATATGATTTAGCATATCCACAAGATTGCCCAAGTAACATGAAAAAAACAAAATAAATATAAGAAAATAATAGTGCATATGTTTCTCAATGACTAGATGAAGAACCATGACTTGGACAGACAAGTCCAGTCAGTCTAGCTAATGCATCCAGAGCATGATTAATGGAATAGATTCAAGTTTGGACCAATCGATATGGACCAGTATTTATCAGTCCAATGGTTAATCAGTATGTCCTGAGACCAGTATGTGAAACATGTGATTTCACCTGGCCAAATTCGAAATTTTACTCACTGCCCAGTAAGCTTACCATTCCAAACTTATAGAATGGTAGCATCATTGGTACCAAACTTCAGCAGGTGGTAAGCCTGTTGTCTGACACTGGTACTTATTTTTTTTAGCAATTACACAGCTGTCAACACTTCTTTT
Source organism: Musa acuminata AAA Group (assembly GCF_036884655.1). Classification (NCBI taxonomy): domain Eukaryota; kingdom Viridiplantae; phylum Streptophyta; class Magnoliopsida; order Zingiberales; family Musaceae; genus Musa; species Musa acuminata. Next base: position 28,848,484 of record NC_088353.1, on the reverse strand, counting down.
TTCTTCCCTTCTCTCTCTTTCCCTCTTCTATCAACAAATTTCTCCATCTTGCTGCCTCCACCTCCCCCTCTCATTAGCTTTGCCGCAGCATCCTCCCCTCCTGTCTCTCTCTCTAGCCCAGGTGGCACCAACCAATACCAGCCATATCAATACCAGTATGCCAATCAATACCGTTCCAGTCTGGCCAACCACCAAGAAGTATTAGTCCTAGTGAGAGAATTTATTCGTCATTAGCTAAAAATAAAAAACTGCTGCAACCACCTCAGTATTTAGCACAACATAGGTATGGTATGGTGTAAAAGCAGCATAGAGCCATTTGCTGCTTAAAAATAAATGGCAAGAGATGGGTAAGAATAACAAATAATCTAAAGCAGGTACAAGGTTCTATGGAAAAGCAGCAAAACAAAGCTCCTAGGATGAGAGGAAGTGACAGTAGAGATAAAAAACATATGCTAAAGAGAGAATATAGAGAAAGACATAAGGCCAAAAGGACAAATAGAAAAGAGAAATAGTTGAGAAATTCCCTGTGAAGATATGTGTCTCTCAAATTGTTTCAAGTTGAAATTCCCTGTGAAACTTTCAACTACAAAATTGTGATGAGAGTCCATTAAAGGGTTCCTTGGGTTGATACTCCATTGAATGCATCAGATTTCTTGAATTTTGACTTAATATACCTTTATGAGTGATAGTAAGTGTTGGATATTGCTGACTAAAGAATCTTCAAAATTGATCCACAAATCATGTGAACTTCATTAACGATATCCATTGATGATGAACCCTTGCACTGACTTGATCTTTTGAACTCCAATTTCTTCATTTGTCACAAAATCATCCCGTTTGATCAATTCCTAAACCTTCACCTATGTCAGCATCTATTCCTATTCAGAATCCTCTTCATCCAGAGCTTCTACATCTTCAGCAACATACCATGAGATTCAGACACATCACTCTAAAATGGAAAATAATCTGTGATTTAAGAGCAGTCCTGCATCCATCTTTCACAATTTATCAGCCTGAGTTTTAAATTTCAGATTTAAGTTCCTTCAATCTAAAGAGGCATCATATTATGCCTCTGTGAATGATGTGGGATCAATGAGCTCCAAACAATGACCATTTGCAACAATATAGGGCTTCTCATGTGAGAATGGCATAAAGCTGATTATCTAAATATTAAGATAATGGACTTCCGCTGGGATTCCAGAACAGATGTAGACAGCATGTCAGATCTTTTAGGTAAAAAACAAAAATATAGTATGACTCTATGAGGATTCTTGAAAAGTAGGAAACTGTTAAAGAATGGAAGAATTCTAATGAAACTGAGGCCTGATTAATCTTGGATGACCATAACAACTCCTTAGATGCATTAGAATTAATCTGTGATATTCAATTATTCCAGAAGTACCAAAATTTTGTTCTTCCAACCATTGCCATGTAAGGTCAAAGTTCTTTTTCTTCCAACCATTGCTGCATTATAAGAGTAAGCTCAAATTCCTCAATACCCATAAGGCCATAACATCCTAAAACAGCTTAAGTTTCCAAATAAAAATAGATATTATTATTAACAGGCCCTTTTCTACAAAAAATAATAATGTTTCAAGAACTCAAATTTACAGTCAAGCTTTACAAATGGAAAACAGTACACTAAAAACTATTTTACTTGATTGACAAAAGGTACTGGCATTCACCTTTCCATGATCCTGTTGCTATAAGGGTATTTAGGGAATAGAATGGATATAATGAAAATAGCCTCTTGAGTATGTGAGGTAAGGTATGTACTTCCAACCTTCTGAAGCCACAGTGGTCGCAGCCTCATGTACTGGGCTGCCCTTTTGAAAAAAATGAACTGCTTATGTAACCACAAAAGGACCTACATACGTATATACACTCGTCTCCACCTGATACTGCAATGGATTTCAAGATGTCATATCTATCTACTTTGATCTAACATTAGAATTAACTTATACAGAGGTTTTTTACGACTTAAATCTCACACCATAGGGATTGTGAAAACTCAGTAGTAAAAGCCCATCAACTGGTTTCCACTTCTTCCTACTTCATAACACTAAAATACATGTCTAGTTCAAGTATCTTGAATGTACCAACAACCTTATTCCATTAAACTATCTAATGAAAATACTTGCAAATTACTTTCATCCACCATCTAAATATCCCATTCTTCAACTAGGAAACTATAGAACATCTCCTATTTCCAAAGGACAAATACAAGAAAATTCTCCTCATGCACTAGGATACTCTTTTTTATTTACGAGTTGGGTCAAATTTAAGGACTCAGTGTCACTTTTCTTCATATTTCAAAGATAACCAATGGAATTTAAGCTTCATATTTCAAAGATATCACTGTTCACTTTTCATATAACTTTTTCATGTCAGTACAAGTACCAAATAAACAGAAGTTCCACTTACATCTTCACCAATAGTAACAGCCTCTGGGTAAAGCCCATGTATCATGTCATTTACCAGCATCAAGAAGGCCACTGCATCCACATCAGTAGCATACCCAAAGTATTCACTGTAATTCCCAGTAAAGCCTACCTGTAATAAGCAGGGAATACAAGAGCAACAATACAATAGAAATAAATGTTCAAAAGAATTCATATATCAGAGCACTCCCGGCTAGAACTTTTCCTAATAATACAGACATAGATACAAAAATTTAGTTCCTAAGAAACTTAGTGACGTTTAGTAGGCTGTAAACCATATTTCCTGAATTATGCATATATGTAAAATGTAACTTTAAACATCAACATTATCTCAAAATGTACAGAATCATAACATAAAGAAAATGAAACATAATCATCTTGTATGGAAAGCAGTATTTTCCACAATTGACAGAATAACTAACCGCAAGTCCATGATGAGTGTACATCATTGAGGTCACACCATCAAATCTAAAGCCATCAAACTTATACTCCTCCAGCCACCATCTCGCATTGGATAATAGAAATCTTAAAACCTAGAGGAAGGAAGATAATAAGGTGAATTTTTTTCAATTTAAAGAAGTAACATAGGTGTCTAGAATCGAAACATTTCCATACTTCCCAACTCCCATAGTTGAAAAGGCGAGAATCCCACATCCAGTGATGGCCCCGTGGGCCAGAATGGAAATAATGTGTGTCAGTGCCATCAAATTGATTCAGTCCATCAAGTACATTGTTTGATGCATGACTGGAAATAAGACTGAATAAGTTTAGAAGGTACAGTTTATTTTCTAAACTGAATCACAAACAAGGATTTAAAATATAAAGTTGTGCTTATGCCATACATTCTATGTTGGTACATGCATGCATACTTGCAAAGATAGACAAATGAAAGAAATTTGCAAATACATGTACATGTATATGGGTTCACTTTGTACCCAAATAATAGATCCCAAAGTTCTTTTAGATTGATAAATAAGTCATATCGGCATACCATGCATGATCATGTCTGGGCACGAAAACAACAAACAGAAAGGTTCAAGCACCAAGCAAATAGAATGCAGTCAACACTCTCGTTCACCAGCCATAATCCAAGTATAAGGATTGGATAAAAGATCTGGGACAGCCTTTGGTAATATATGAAAATAACTCCAGTGGAACAAAAAACAGGTAGCAGTTATCTCAATCGAAAAAGTTGAGAATCTTTTTCAATGTGATGGTAGGTTATATTCTCAATCGTAGCCTGAAAGCATATTCTAGGAAAGTCAAATTTAAGTAAACAGAAATTACACAGAATCGTAGGAGTAAAATCCAAATAACCAGCTAAAACATAAGGAATCCATGAAAGTTACTTATCCATGGAAATCGTGTGCACGGATGGATTGAATTTCCAGCTAAAACTCCATAGAAAACAAGAAAAAGGAACATATCTATTACCTTGGGCCCTTTATTTCTTACAAGTCAGATAATCTTCTAGTGTTGGCAAAACAGGTTCTTTAAATAACCAAGGAAATGTTGAGCTCAAAATCCACAAATAAATTGATGATCATGATACAAAATATCAACCAATGCATTTCACTTATCATGCATTTTCAAACTTATTCAAAATGTAAAAATATAATCGGTGTTACATTCTAGGTAATATTACAGAAGGATTATTGTCTTGTGTCGACCGTTGTTGCCAATCCTAACTTGGACCAGTACATGGTAATATTACACAAGAATCGTCGTCCGATGCCAACGTGCGGTACCAGTCCTGGCTTGGATTGGTACATACTGATCAATACTAATGTACCATATATAGGTATGTTAGTACGTATCAATTTCCAAGAAATTTGCCAGAAAATGGCCAAAAAAATTACCTGAAAAATATAAAAAAATCCTATTTTAACCCTTTTAATCAAAATTTAATGCAATTTAAATTTAAAAAGGTGCAAACTGATCAAATTTCTTGGAAATTGGTACCAGTCCTGGCCTGGATTGGTACATACTGATCAATACTAATGTACCATATATAGGTATGTTAGTACGTATCAATTTCCAAGAAATTTGCCAGAAAATGGCCAAAAAAATTACCTGAAAAATATAAAAAAATCCTATTTTAACCCTTTTAATCAAAATTTAATGCAATTTAAATTTAAAAAGGTGCAAACTGATCAAATTTCTTGGAAATTGGTACCAGTCCTGGCCTGGATTGGTACATACTGATCAATACTAATGTACCATATATAGGTATGTTAGTACGTATCAATTTCCAAGAAATTTGCCAGAAAATGGCCAAAAAAATTACCTGAAAAATATAAAAAAATCCTATTTTAACCCTTTTAATCAAAATTTAATGCAATTTAAATTTTAAAAGGTGCAAACTGATCAAATTTCTTGGAAATTGGTACCAGTCCTGGCCTGGATTGGTACATACTGATCAATACTAATGTACCATATATAGGTATGTTAGTACGTATCAATTTCCAAGAAATTTGCCAGAAAATGGCCAAAAAAATTACCTGAAAAATATAAAAAAATCCTATTTTAACCCTTTTAATCAAAATTTAATGCAATTTAAATTTTAAAAGGTGCAAACAAGGATGAGAAAGAGAATTTATGTTTTTTGGATTGTTGAGGAGCAACTTGCACATTCTTTTGTTTCTTCCATTGATTTTGAATCATCTACAAAGATATGAGTTGAGATATGAGATTGTGTCAAAACTTCACTATTTCAACAAATTAAGTAACAAACGGAAGCAACTTCTGTACGTTCCTTCATTCTTCTATTGATTTTGAATCATCTACAAAGATACGAGTTCCTTCATTCTTCTATTGATTTTGAATCATCTACAAAGATACGAGTTGAGATGTTCGATTATTTGTCAAAACTTTACGATTTCAGCAAATTAAGTAATAAACAAAAGCAACTTGTTTGTACCTACTTCAACCACCAAAATAAACAACGTACTCCGTAGTCGATGGATCAGGATCCTTAATAATATGAATTTGCATATATATATATGTATATATATATATATATACAAGGTTCGCAATATCGTACCGTACCGGAGTTTCGATCTGGGCTCGGTACCGGTACGGTATGGTATATCGCTCGGTACACCCAGGTGTACCGAGCGGTATATTCAAGCGTGCCGAGCACTGTAGCAGTGCTACAGTACCGCTACAGTACCGGACCGGTAACAGGCGGTCCGTGTACCGGAAGCCTGTCTGACCGGTACGTACCGCCCGTACCGGGCGGTACGGACCGGTACTGCAAACCATGTATATATATATATATGTATATATGTATATATGTATATATATATGGTACGACTATGGATCCAACCTTGAAACTTGAAACCACTCCCATGACATGGTGTGCTGGTAAACCGTATGTCATTTGTCTCCTCGTATGAATGGCAAGTGCTCGAGGAGCCTCCTAAGGCAAGTATGACTATGGCAAGGGTGAGGAGGTTGAGTATCATAAGATCAGTCTAAAAAAGAATGACCAACTATCACTACATATTTGTTGGTTGGTTATAGGATCCTCTATAATATAAAGGCTTTGAATACGACGGACTCCTATTTGTGTTTACATTATAGAGACTTTTGCATCTACTCAAAGTCATCGATTGCCTTCCCCTTTCCTCTATCGTTGTGACCAAGGTCTACAATACCAAATGATACCGCTCGTACCAGGCGGCAAGATCTGCCATACCGAACCGTACCACCCGGTACGGGCGGTACGTACCAGTCCGACAGGCAACTGGTACGCGGACCGCCCGCTACCGGGCGGTACACCAAAAAAAACTCGTATCGGACGATACGAAGTAATATCGGGCGGTAACGGTCGACCGTTACCGCCCGACACCACTCGGTATGTGTCCTCCTATTTAAACCAATCTTCTCTCCCATATTTCATTATACTCTCTTAAACTCTCTCTCAAACTTTTTTTTTCTCTCCTAAACTCTATAAAGCAACGATTTGTGAATTCAATCGAGGTTAATTTAGGAAGATTAAGAAGAAGAACTTTCTAATCAAGAGGTATGTATTCGTTTTATTTAATTAGAGAGTAATTAAGATATTTAAGATTATGATTAGTGTTTTTCATGCATAGTAAATATTGAATAATATTTACGATAGTAAAATAAGTTTAATTAAGTTTTATTAAAGTTATTTAATGCTACAATTAGTCATTTTAATGATGATTTAATCGAAATTTGTTTGATTTTATATCAATTTAATGTCTTTAATACCTATTAGGGTATTTGTCATGTTTATAGTGGTGAAAGAGAAATAATTAGTGAAAAATTAACTATATTAATCGTATAATTAGTGTAGATAAATGATAATTTTATCATAATTTGAATCATATTGGATTAAAATTACATATTTAATGTTTCTTTTATGTGTTTAACATATATATGATGGTAAAATAAGTTTAATTATGTTTTATTAAAGTTATTTAATACTATAATTAGTCATTTTAATAATGATTTAATCAAAATTTGTTCGATTTTATGTGAATCCAATTTCTTTAATATCTATTAGGGTGTTTGTCATGTTTATAGTGTTGAAAGAGAAGTAATTAGTGAAAAATTAACTATATTAATTGTGTAATTAGTGTATCTAATTATTTTAATACTTCTTTTATGCATGTAACATATTTATGATAATAAAATATGATTAGTTATGTTTTAATAAAATTACTTAATGTTGTGATTAGTGATTTATGATCGATATTTGGTCAATTTAATATGTTTATACTTTATAGTTTATTTGATTTAAATTTGGTATGATCATGGCACCAAAGGAACAACCACATGATGATGAATGGGTTCATGCCCGAAAGCTAGATGGAAACCGTCATCATTGGCAATGTATTTATTGTGACTACATTGGCAAAGGAGGAGGAATAACTCGAGTGAAAATGCATTTGGCTAGTGGGTATCCTGATGTTGCAAAATGCAAGAATGTTCCAACGGAGATCCGTAAATTATTTCAAAGCAAGCTTAAACAAGCAAAGGAACATACATTAAAAAAGAAGGCAAGAGTTGAGGAAGAATATCATAGGGCTACACAGGAACCAGTTTATGATAAGTATGAGGGTTGCGGCGATAAAGTCGACCCGGATCTTACAGTTGGAATTCGTGCATCATTGGAGCATCAGTATACGGTCGATGAAGCAATGAGGCATCGACGACCTGACTCACAATTAGAGCATGGCAGTGGTAGTGGAATCCAGAGGCCAACCAGCATGAGGCAACCAACTACTCCTTCTCAGTTAGGCCGAACTAGTAGCATGAGGTATGGTGGACTCCGTGGTTTTATGAGAGGTCTTGGCAGGAGGTCCGCACCAGATATTGTTGATATTGATCCGCAAGCCTATCCCCCACAAACAGCGAAACAAACATGGATTGACGATGCATACACAAAAGAAAAAACACGGGATATTGGGAAGGCAATCTTAAAATGGTTCAACTTTCATAGGATTCCAGCCAACACAGCCCAAGGTCCATATTATCAGAGCATGATCTCCTCTATTCAAAAGTCTGGCACGGGGATCCAACCTCCAACACTGAAGGAGATTTATGGTGTGTACTTAGATGAGGAGGTGGCAGAACTAAAGGATTGGATCAAATCCTTCAAGAGGCAATGAGACGAATATAGGGTGACATTGATGTGTGACAGTTGGACAGGACCAACAAGAATGAGTATCATCAACTTTCTTGTTTATTGCAATAGAAGAGTGGTGTTTCATAAGTCTGTTAATGCTTATGAAAAGATCCAAGATGCAAACTACATTGAGAGCTTGATGGACACTATGATAGAGGAGATTGGACCACAGTATGATGTCCAAATAATAATCGACAATAGAGCGAATTTCAAAAAGGCCGGTTTGCAATTGATGGAAAAAAGAAAAACTTTGTTTTGGACTCCATGTGCAGCTCATTGCATAGATCTAATGCTGAAGGATATTGGTGAGTTGGATGCGGTCAAGAAATGTGTAGCTCGAGCACAATCAATTACAAAGTTTATATATAATCATCATTGGGTCCACACATTAATGCAAAAGTATGTAAAAGGTGAGATACTTCGACCTAGAATTACTTGGCTTGCTACCAATTTTATTGCATTAAAGTCATTACAGCAAAAAAGGCATGGCTTGAAGGCAATGGCTAGCTCACAAGAGTAGTCTGAATCCAGATATTCGAAATTGAGTGATGGAAAGAAGATAGAAAAGACCATTCTTTCCTCTAGATTTTGGGAGACTATAGCAGAAATCATAAAAGGTGTGGAACCACTTTATATTGTCTTTTGTAAGGTCGATATGGACAAGCGTCCACAAATGCCGTATCTTAAATATATGCTGATTTCAACAAGAGAGGAGGTCAGGAAAGCATTCAAAGATGATTTTAAGGCCGACCAATATGTACGAATCATTGATCGTCGGACCGAAGTTCATATGGATCAAGATATCCATAATGCAGGTAAATTCATATTCAGAATAATTTAATTTATTATTATTTAGATAATAAAAAATCATACTAACAAAATTATATTTTGCAGCGTATTATCTAAACCCGACAATTCAATATCGATATGCTCTTGAAACGTAAAATAATTTCCTAACGACACTACGAAATGTTATATATCGGCTCTTGCCAAACACTACCGAGGTAGCCGATGCTCTTATGGAGGGTCGATTATTTCGAGAAACAGTTGGTTCATTCTCCGACGTTGTAGCTGTATCATGCCGTTACACTATGGATCCTGGTGAGGAAAAGTTATACATATTGATTATCAATTATATTTAATATTAATTATTTGTTATGCTAATAAAATCTTATTTATATCTTTTTACAATCGAGTGGTGGCTACAATTTGGAGGCGATGCACCACATTTAAGGAAGGTTGTCGTTCGTGTACTTTCACAGACAACAACATCTAGTGGTTACGAACGTAATTGGTCAACGTTTGCATTGATTCATACGAAGGTCCGCAACAGACTCTCCTACAGACGGTTAGAGAAACTAGTATATGTCCATTATAACATGCGGCTAAAATTACGATGTGCTGAGTTGGATAAGGAGCCAGAAGAATCAAATATTGATCTCATTGACCTCCAATTCTACAACGAAGATTCAGAGCCAATGTTAGATTGGGTTGAAGCAGCAGAGAACCAAGAGGATCCTCTACTTGATGAGGCGGGAGATCCTCAGCGTCCTTCACGTTTTATCACCGAGGCAATAGAAGAAGAAGAAGCATAACCCCAACAGGTGAAAAATCCCCCTGGATTATAACATGGTAGGAGTCAAACTGCTCGAGGAACTACTGATACCCAATGGTCACACTCGTCCGCCCAACGTGCAAAGGCAAAGGGGAAGGCAGTAGCATTAGTTGCATCGTTGGAAAGAATCGAGTCGGGCGACGAGACACCTTCACAATCACATTCTCTTTCTCGCTCGATCCAGAGACATGACAGCAACACGGACAGCAGTGCCTCGACAGATGATGGCGGTGATGCCGGGCAGTCGTTGGTCTCGTCTACACAACTTGAGAGTGGTGAATGGACCGAGGAGCAATATTTTACACATGCCACTCAAGATTCATATCATGGAACTCGACAAGGTACTGGTCAAGTTTATGCGCAGAAGGGGAAGGGGAAGGGGATGGCAGTGGATGAATATGAACAAATACGACAGAGCATACATGATATAGACATAGAAAGAGACTCATCGTATTCACAGCCATCGTATTATGGAGAATCATACGGGCAACAATAGTATGGTGATAATTGGTCATCCTTTTATGAGCAACAGCATGATACAGAACAACACCAATATATGCCTCAAGAGACGCCTCGGACAAATATGATTCATGACGATCAATCTACGATCAGCACCACATTGATGCATCAATGGCATACGGTGTATCAATACACTATGTCATAGGATCAATTTCATGATTGGGTCCAACAATCGTATCATATTGATATGTATCGGATCGAGGACCCCGATCCACCACCCGTAGAGGCCCGTCGTTCCTTTTGGTGGTAGAATTAACAATCAGGTATATCTAGATATATGATTATTTAATTCATTTGAATTTTAGAGTTTATATTGTAATAAAATAGTCTAACAATTCAACTGATTTTTCTGTATATATTTCAATCTATAACGAGCTGAAATACGAACCTCGAACAAGACTACCTCAAAGCCCGAAAAAGATATGTGATACTATTCTTAGCTAATTTACATTGATTTTGCTAAACTTATACTATTACTATATATATTTGTAACTTGAAAACTCTATCCTAACTTTTTTTTAATTTTTAAGTATTTTCGGAGGGTTAAATCGGTGAAATTAGGTGTACCACTCGGTACACCGTACCGTACCGAGCCCGGGTCGAAACGTCGGTACGGTATGGTACGGCGAACCTTGCCAGGCGGTACGTACCAGTCCGTTAGTAGATCGATACACGGACCGCCCGCTACCCAGCGGTACCGTTGATTGAGGCGTTATCGTCGTCGATTGAGGCATTATCGTCGACGGTGACCGAGGGAGAAGAAAGAAGAGGGAGAAGGGGAAGAAAGAAATAGGAAAAAAAAGGGAGAACCTGGAGATCGCCGCTCTCCTTCTCGTCTGTCGGCGACTTCTCATCCGCATGCCAGAGAAGAGGCATCAACGTCACGGGGCGGAGAGAGGCGAAGATTTTTTTTTTCTTCTCTTCTCGGGCAACATCGCTTGCAATTTGTTTTGTTTTTATCTGCGACGTCGCCCGAGAAGTGCGAGGTGACATCACAATTTTTTTTTTAACCTGCGATGTCGCCTCGGCAACGTCGCCTAAGAAGGGAGACGACATAGCCTCAGGCGACATCACAATTTTTTTTTTAATCTGCGAAGTTGCCCAAGAAGGGAGGTGACGTTGCATTTTTTTTTCTACGACGTCACCCGAGAAGAGAGGTGACGTCACACGCACATAGAGGTAAACCGAGTGGTTTACTGAATTATATATATATATATATATAATTGTATATATATATATATATATATATATATATACCGAGCGATATACCAAAATATATCGCTCGGTATATAGTATCGTACCGCACCGAATAAGTCCAAAAATTTTGGTATAATACGAAATTTCAATCCTTGGTTGTGACTATAAATATTATGCGTGGTTCCTTGAGCTTCGTGATATGTACCTTAGGTAGCATATGTAGAATGTTTCTCCATCTATACCCCACCTTGAGGTTGAGTAGATAGGACAATCATCGGTTAAGGCACTATCATTAACATTGCTACTATCTCTATGGACCTCGTAGAGCAATGATTGTGATTAAGGTGTTTGGTCACTAGACTAAAATTTTTGCTCGTCAATCCTTTTCAAAGGATTGGTCAATGCTATTTCCTTCCCTTTCGCCTTCGCACGTTGGGCAGACAACTATGCTTGTCGGGTGCCATGACCTCAATTAGACTGGCTCGAGGTTGTCCAACTACTACATTCTAACCAAGAAGATCTTCCTCCTATTGAGACATTGTTCCTCTTCCTTTATAACCTCAAGGATAAAACAAGATAGACATGATAATTCCTACCTCATCAAGCAAAGGATCTCCTAGGTTCTCTTCTACTTCGACCCACTCCAATATTGGTTGAGAATCTTCATTGTAGAACTAGAAATCAAAGCAATCAGTCTCTAACTCCTTGTCGAGCATGACACACCATCTATATAATAGACATATATTATAGTATACATATACAAGCTTCTTCAACCGTCTATATGATAACCTATTGCAAACCATAGTGTGAATCAAGGAAAACATTGACAAGTTCACATCCACTCATTGTCATCGTTTGTAAAAGCACGCTAACCGCAACCTATTTTTGATTGGGTGCAGACCATCTAAATTGTAGCCACCACTCGACTGCAAAAAATAATTATTCAGATTATTAGCATAGCAAATCTTTAATTATCATTTGAGTACACATTCAAATAAGTTTGTGTCTTACCAAGATCCATAGTATAACAAAACAATATGGCTACCCTATCATGGTTTAGGTAATATGTTGCAAACAAATGTTAAAATTACAAATACTGATTATTCATATTCAAAACGAAGTCGAAATTAAATATACCTATATTATGAATATATTGGTCCATATCAACTGTTACCATGTGATTGATCAACCTTTAGAACCCCCTTTGTGTGCACCTACTTTCACCTTCAGAACCCCCCTTGTGTGGAGCCATTCAGCCCCCTTTGTGTACTACACCTACCCTCAATCCCCTTTGTGTGCAACCATTTAGTCCGTTTTGGAATCTTTTGGGCCTAATAAAAGCTGGTTGCTCTATGCTGATCTCGATTTCAATTATCTTACCTTTTTTGTATGCGTTTGGCGACATATCATCCACACATTCACCTTTTTAACATTTTCTTCTCTGTCAGTCCTTTGTGGATTACACAAGGTTAAGGTCTAGGCTAACCTTTACGGACAAATATTGCTTGCACGTACACCATAGGCAGTCCTAGCTAAGGATGTGACGAAGTGGTATCGGACCGGGTTAAACAAATATTGAATTGTTATGGCAGGTCAGCGTGCAAAACTAGCACTTTTGTACAAGAGGAGCAGCAACAATGTGTGACCATTTCGAAGAAGCAGATGAGGACTCTCACGAAAAAGAGCAAAGCCACTCAAAAGGAATGTGACATTTGTAGCGATATTTCCACAGAGCAAGAGTTCTCTCGTGCAAAAGAGGCACAACCAAAAGGGAAACCTGAATGACATTGAAACACCAAAGAAGGATTGGCTGAGTTGGCGCTGCACTCTAACATTGTCAATCAAAAGTTGTTAGAGCTCTATGAAAGCAGGGAACGATTCCTAGGGGTAGTCCACACAAGTAGGGTTAGAATCCCAACTAGAGATCCGAGTCGAAAGATTAACGGATGATAGAAAGTCCATACAATAAGGAATTGACGGCTCGTGTCATGTGAGTACTCATGCAAGCTATGCATCCAAGTGGATGTTCGTGAGAAGAGCAATACGAATTAGTAAAAGAGGCATTATGGCATAGGAAGAGGTATGAAAGGGAGAAGGAATTAAGCACCAATCATGGGGCTCATCAGTTCATAAAAGAGTTCTAAATAAAAAAGTTACCAATAGAAGTTCAGAATTAAATCTACAAAATTGTTAGGGCTAAAGATATGAAAGAGATTATACAAAATCAAAATCATGTGCCTAAGACATCCTCAAGAGGACCTGTAGTACCATGGACCAGAATAGTCACCTCTCAAGTTCATTTCTTTAGACTTCATATCAAGCTTATCAAAGTAGAGGGACTAGGATTGATACATGTGGTGGTCGATCGATTCTTAAAGTATGAAACATTCATTGCTGCTCCCCTACACTAGTTAGTGGAGGACATGACCAAGCTGATGAAGAAGAATGTGATGAAGTATTAGGGAGTTTTGTACAAATATATTCAGTAATCGATATGCACGGTTCTTGGAACAGTTTTGGACCAAGTCATTCAAGTTGTTGGGATCCAAGTTATACTTCTCCACAAGTCTCCATCTCTAAACGGATGACCAAACTAAATGAGTAAACTCACTCCTGGAGTAATATCACCGGCACTACTGTCACGGACTTAGGCGGTTTTGCCTAAGTCGTGCGACACCCTTGCGTATCCGTCCGTAAAGGTCAGCCTCCCTGAAACCTCTCATGGTCCCTTAGGACCTATAAAAGAGAAAATGGGTTAGAGAAAGTGCCTCACTCGGGATCCACAAGCAAACATTTCAGAAAACACTTTATAGCCCAATTGTTTTATAACTTGTAGCGGAGCTCTACGTCACACAAGAGCCCCTTCGAAATCATTATCAAACAACAACCATCAACTCCTTACACTTTAGCAATCGGTTATACCAATAGTCCATTAGCATATCGTTATACAAAGGAATGACATCAAAACACAAAACATAGATATTACACGAACATACTTGGAGAAACGACCAAAAAGATGAAGTGGGAAAATTTGGGAAGGCGACCACTGGAGTTCAAAGTCAATGAATTACTAGTGAAGCTCCAACTAGTATCTCTTTGGTTCTTTAGGCAGAAAGTGGACAAGGGACTGGTGCGCAAATACGAAGGGCTCTTCCTAATCATCGACAAAGTAGACAATGTTTCCTACAAGTTGCAGCTTCCGACTTGTTCAAAATTCATAATGTATTCTCTACAAGTAACTTAAAAGCCTACTACTAAAATACATAAGACTCTTCCAAAATGAAATATCTGTTCTAACAAACCATGGATGCAGAAGGAACGTCCTATCCAGCAAATGTCTTGTGTGGTGGACAACATCCAATAATGAAATGCCTGCAACAAAAAGAGGCACTCAATGCCCTTAGAGCTTCTTTTTAGTTAGAGAAGGGCTAAGCGGAGGAAAAATCTTCTGACTCGAATAGGTCGTATTCGAGTAGCAATGACTCATTACTAAGACCTCGAATGAGAGTTGTGCATTTGCTAAATGCATTACGAGGTGAATTCTAAGAAAAGCCTAAGTGGAGGCCAAAGAAGGATCACCACAACAATACCGCATTGGCAAGTGCAATTGTTGAATGCCCTATAAGGTCAAGTGGGAGAGAAGTCAAACGCAACACTAAAGGAGGTGAAGGCGAATAAGAACCTATTGATGTTTGTGTACATAAAACTGAATGGGAAAGCAGTGTGCATTGGTGGGCATGAGAGGAACACACAATTTCATAATAAACCAAGAAGCAAAGCAATCAGGATTAAAGTCGACAAAGAGTTTGAGCTGCATAAAGGCAATCAATTTGTAGGCAAAGCCTATTTCTGGATTGGCAAAGGGAGTCGACATCTATATTAGAAATTTGAGCTTGAGCACTAACTTCATAGCGCTTCCCTTGGACGATTTCTTCATCATTCTTCCGATGGAATTCATGCAGGAGGCGAAAGCAGCATCCATGTCGTTCGTGCACTCTCTTTTTTTATGGATGATGACTCTCAAGCATAGCGACACTATTAAAGATAGCTTTGAAGGTTGTAGTTGGAGTCAAAAGGCTTACTCTCAACAATGCAAGTGATGAAAGAATCGAGGTAGAAAGCCCTGACTCAGACCACAATGATACAATTGGAGTTAAACGACCTCAATGTTGCAATGAATGCTCTTGAAGAGTATGTCAGTGTGTTGATAAATCAGTTGTCAAAGCCCTTTCTATGAGGCTATAAGGTGGAATGGTATTAGAATCCTTGCAGATTCTAAACTTGGGGTTGATCTCTTTAGGGGATCGGCCTCCTTGGAACTCTATAGGGGTTCCTCCCTCCAAGTTGCTGCTCAAAGGCTGCAGAAAAGATTCATCTATTGCTTGAGAAAAGAGGAGGAATACTGTTAGGACTCTAGCTAGGAGAGTCCTAATTGAGAGGGACATTCATGTAAAACTGTTAGAACTTTAGCTAGGAGAGTCCTAATTGAGAGGGACATTCTGCTAGGACTCTAGCTAGGAGAGTCCTAATTAAGAGGGACATTCATGTAGGAGGTTTTTTCTTAGAGAAGAATTAGGAGTTGTAAGGGAATAGGAGTCTTGAGTAGGAGTCCTATTAGGAGTCTTGAGTAGGAGTCTTAATTGAGTAGGACTCTTGAGTAGGAGTCCTATTAGGAGTCTTGAGTAGGACTCTTGAGTAGGAGTCCTATTAGGAGTTAGGGTTTAGAAACCCTATAAATAGCTATGTATTCATCCTCTTTTGATAAGCAATAGATGAATCTTTTCTGCAGCCTTTGAGCAGCAACTTGGAGGGAGGAACCCCTATAGAGTTCCAAGGAGGCCGATCCCCTAAAGAGATCAACCCCAAGTTTAGAATCTGCAAGGGTTCTAACACCTGGTATCAGAGCAGCGTTCTTGGCATCTTGTTGCCCTTCCATAGCCATCCATCAGCCCTCCACAGCCGCCCAAAGCAATTCCCACAATTGCTTAAAAGATCGTCACCAAATTCCATCGTCATCTCCACCACCGCAGATCATCCTTTGATCTCCCCGTGAATTGCAACAGGTTCTGGTTTCTTACCTTACTGCTGCTGCAATTTAGTTATCTTATTCGAAAATCCAAAAAAAAAAAAATTGTTCCAAAATTGCTGCATAAACTTTTCATCGCAAAGTTTTCATCTCTACGACGAAAGATACATTGCAAAATTCCAATCGCATAGCATAGATTGTTTGATCTTGCTACTATATTTTTTCTATCCAAATCTCTATGAAATTTTTATGACAGCTTTGACACTTCCTAATAGCAGATTTTCCTTTGGTTTTGTCAAAAAATTCTCAATATAAACCGTTGATCTTTTACGTCTAATCTGCTATACTTGAAAATCTGCACCGTAAAATTTCAACCGCATAGCACTATTTGTTTGATCTTGATACTATGTTTTTTCTGTCCAAATCTCTACGAAATTTTTATGATTGCTTTGAAACTTCCTAACAGTGGATTTCCCTTTGGTTTCGTCGAAAAATTCTCAATATAAACCACTGATCTTTTACGTCCAATCTGCTACACTTGAAAATCTATGCTGCAGAAAATTTCAGCCGCATATTGTTGCCTTAACCCATCTATTTGTAATCTTTTTTGAATGAAATTTCTTATACACTTCATAGATCATCTTGGCTTCCATCTAAGATTGATCTACTAAGGAATTCATCTCTAAAAACGATTTTGGGTTGCTGCAAATTTTCATCGTAGACCGCTGAAATTTTTCGACGAGATTTCTGCTATCGCAACTTGCATCAATTTTCTTGCTGTTCCTGCCGAAATTTTCTTGATCAAATTGGACATCCTTGCTATCATATAAACTGTGATTTTTCTATCAATTCCCTCCTCAAATCTCTCAAGTTTTTGGTGGAAATTTCGTCGAGAAACCGCTGTTTCTTCGACGAAAATTCTGCTCTTACAAGACAATACAATTCTGTAGCAAACTTCCACTGATTTCTATCAAACCTTTGCTACCATCTACCACAGATCCAAACCTTTCATCCATAGCCCTAAAACTCTACCAAACCACACCCTCAAACTGCACCCAAAACAGCAACAAAACAAGCCTAAACCGTAGCCTACATCCACCAATCCACCAACCCTTTCGACCATCACTTCTCTCAACCTATACATGCCTTTAACCCAACAACAAAAGAGAGATCTTAACATCACAGATTTGAAGATATATACTATGGTATCTAAGGAGGCAATTAATGCTAAATTCGAAGCCTTGGAGGCACGAATGGAGGATAAGATTCGGATGCTCTTTACCGAACTCAGATTGGGCCGACCACTAAGCCCGAAGAAATCACATCAAGGAGAGAGCTTTGCCCAATCACACCAAGCCCAAAGATATGACTTCCAAGAGAGGGGAAGCTCTATGACCAACCCCAACTATTCATGCATGAGAGTGGAATTCCCTAGATGGGAAGAAGGAGACCCAATTGGTTGGATCTCGCGCGCGGAGCGATATTTTCGGTACCATAAAACTACGGATGCATCTATGGTGAAAATTGCAGCTATACATCTTGAAGGGGATGCTATACAGTGGTTTGACTGGTTTGAACATACTTATGGAGTCTTTTCATGGCAACAATTCAAAGAAGGACTGCTGATCCGCTTCAGACCAACCGATTACAAGAATATTGACGGACAACTAGCAAAGATCCGACAAACCTCCACCATTCAGGAGTACCAAACCAGGTTTGAAAGGTTATCTAATCAAACTCTTGATTGGTCTTAAAAACAGCTATTGAGGACCTTCATTGAGGGCTTGAAGCCGGAGATCCGAGGAGAAGTTAAAGCGCGACAACCGTACACGCTTATGGCAGCCATCTCTTTCGCACGACATCAAGAGGAGCAATTGAACCATGAAGCTCGGAGGACTAGGGTTGCTCCTCAACCAGTAATATTGAAGTCCTTAGCCCCCCCTACTGTCGACCGAGTCCCTACACCAAAGAGGCTAACAAGAGAAGAGCTTCGGAAGCGATATGCGAAGGGGTTATGTTGGCATTGTGACGAGCCGTGGAGCCATGAGCATCGCTGTAGTAAAGGGGGACTTCTTATGATTGAACCGATAGAAGAAGAGGTTATTAAACATCCAAAAGAGAGCCTTGAATATGAAGAAGAAGATGCAGAAGAAGAGCCACAACCGACCGAAGTTACAGTACATACACTAGCTGGCTACTCAAACCCGCAAACGATGAAAGTTGGAGGCCTTCTCAAACAACAATCGATCACTGTTCTCATCGACACGGGCAGCACTAATAACTTCCTAAACAGTAAGGTTGCTGTCCATATGAACTTACCTATTGAGAATTGCAGCAGGTTTGATGTTAAGGTCACCGACAGACGGATTTTGAAGTGTGATCGTAGGCGCCCGCAGGAGAAACTATTGCTGCAGGACCAAGAGATAATTGCAGAATTCTTCCTTCTCCCTCTTGATGATCATAAGACCATGCTTAAAATTGAATGGTTGATGACATTAGGTGATGTTTCTTGGAATTTTATACAACTAATTATGAAATTTTACAGTAAAGAGAAACAGGTGATACTGCACGGGAAACGTGGGGGCGACGTAACGATGATTTGCACACAACAAATGGAGAAGGTTTTGCATAAAGCATGCAGCGGATTCTTGGTACAACTTGAGCAGCAAACAAAGGGAGAGCTAATAGAATTTAATGATTCAAACCTACTTCCTTTGCTTGCTGAATTTTCAGATATATTTATGGAACCATGCAATCTACCTCTTACCCATCGGCATGATCATTGTTTAATGATTCTTCCAAGCAAATCTCCAGCAAATACTCAGCCATATCAGTATCCACATCTCCAGAAGGATGAAATAGAAAGGATTATAAAAGAGATGCTCGAAATAGGAGTTATTCGGCCAAGTTGCAGCCCCTACTCTTCACTGGTGCTACTTGTACACAAGAAGGATGGAACATGGCGAATATGCATTGATTACCGAGCTCTCAATGGCATTACCATCAAGGATAAATACCCTATTCCAATAGTAGATGACAGGGAGCACAAATCTTTACAAAGCTGGACCTTTGATCCGGGTATCATCAAATACGAGTATGCGAAGAAGACATACCGAAAATCGCCTTTCGAATACACAACAACCACTATGAATTTTTGCTTTCTTCAAAAGAAGGTGGAATATCTTGGGCATATCATATCAGAGGAAGGTGTGGTAGTAGACCCCTTCAAAATTGGAGCAATGCAAAACTGGCTGACCCCGAGGAACATAAAATTGCTACATGGCTTTCTCGGTTTAACAGGCTACTACTGCAAGTTCGTGAAAAACTATGGAGAGATCAGTGCACCACTTACTTCCTTTTTAAAAAAAGATGTCTTCCAATGGTCGAATAGAGCCTCTGTTGCCTTCGACAAACTTAAGGCAGCCATGACGATGATGCCGGTGCTAACACTACCAGATTTCAACCGACCCTTCATTATTGAGGCCGACGCATCTGGAGTCGGAATTGGAGCAATTCTCATGCAAGATGGTCGACCACTCGCATACACTAGCAAGGCATTATCTCCCTCCCATCAAAATAAGTCAACATATGATAAGGAGATGCTCGCTATTGTGCGCACAGCAACGAGGTGGAGACCCTACTTGATTGGTCGACGATTTCAAATTAAAACCGACCATAAAAGCCTCAAGTACTTTTTGGAACGAAAGATATCATCCCCTGAGCAGCAAAACTGGGTAACAAAACTTCTTGGATTTGATTATGAAATCACTTACAAAAAGGGGAAAGAGAATGTTCTTGCAGATGCGCTTTCGCAACTACCTGAGCAAGCTGAAGTTTTGGCCATTTCACTTCCGACCAGCGACTTCCTTGAGGATATTAAGATGGAATGACATCACTCACAAACCGACGGCCAGACAGAAGTTGTAAATAGGTGCTTGGAGATAGCCCAAAGCCACCCACCAAATATGACTACCCAAGGAGGACTTCAGACTCAGCCAAGTGCCATTATTGATCGACGGATTATGATTCGACGACGACGATCCACTACTGAATTGCTAATACAGTGGGCAAACCTACTAACAGAAGATGCCACTTTGGAGAACTATGATGACTTGAAGATCAAATTCCCAAAATTCATGAATCGTCAGCCTCGAGGACAAGGCTGATTTGAAGAGGGCGGGTTTGTTAGGACTCTAGCTAGGAGAGTCCTAATTGAGAGGGACATTCATGTAAAACTGTTAGAACTTTAGCTAGGAGAGTCCTAATTGAGAGGGACATTCTGCTAGGACTCTAGCTAGGAGAGTCCTAATTAAGAGGGACATTCATGTAGGAGGTTTTTTCTTAGAGAAGAATTAGGAGTTGTAAGGGAATAGGAGTCTTGAGTAGGAGTCCTATTAGGAGTCTTGAGTAGGAGTCTTAATTGAGTAGGACTCTTGAGTAGGAGTCCTATTAGGAGTCTTGAGTAGGACTCTTGAGTAGGAGTCCTATTAGGAGTTAGGGTTTAGAAACCCTATAAATAGCTATGTATTCATCCTCTTTTGATAAGCAATAGATGAATCTTTTCTGCAGCCTTTGAGCAGCAACTTGGAGGGAGGAACCCCTATAGAGTTCCAAGGAGGCCGATCCCCTAAAGAGATCAACCCCAAGTTTAGAATCTGCAAGGGTTCTAACAAATACATGGCTATTTATAGGGCTTCTAAACCCTAACTCCTAATAGGACTCCTACTTAAGACTCTTACTTCTAACCAACTCCTAATAGGACTCCTACTCAAGACTCCTATTCTCTTACAACTCCTAATTCTTCTCTAAGAAAAAACCTCCTACATGAATGTCCCTCTCAATTAGGACTCTCCTAACTAGAGTCCTAACAAAATGTCCCTCTCAATTAGGACTCTCCTAGCTAGAGTCCTAACAGAATGTCCCTCTCAATTAGGACTCTCCTAGCTAAAGTCCTAACAGTTTTACATGAATGTCCCTCTCAATTAGGACTCTCCTAGCTAGAGTCCTAACAAACCCGCCCTCTTCAAATCAGCCTTGTCCTCGAGGCTGACGATTTATGAATTTTGGGAATTTGATCTTCAAGTCATCATAGTTCTCCAAAGTGGCATCTTCTGTTAGTAGGTTTACCCACTGTATTAGCAATTCAGTAGTGGATCGTCGTCGTCGAGTCATAATCCGTCGATTAATAATGGCACTTGGCTGAGTTTGAAGTCCTCCTTGGGTAGTCATATTTGGTGGGTGGCTTTGGGCTATCTCCAAGCACCTATTTACAACTTCTGTCTGGCCGTCGGTTTGTGAGTGATATGCCATACTCCTTTTCAATTTAGTACTCTTATAGTGTAATTCTTTTGAGTCCCAATTGTAATGAGCTACGGAGCTTGGTGCTTCCTCCAATTTTTTTATAATCTTACTAGTCTCTAAATATTCCTGCCATTCCATCTTAATATCCTCAAGGAAGTCGCTGGTCGGAAGTGAAATGGCCAAAACTTCAGCTTGCTCGGGTAGCTGCGAAAGCGCATCTGCAAGAACATTCTCTTTCCCCTTTTTGTAAGTTATTTCATAATCAAATCCAAGAAGTTTTGTTACCCAGTTTTGCTGCTCAAGAGATGATATCTTTCGCTCCAAAAAGTACTTGAGGCTTTTATGGTCGATTTTAATTTGAAATCGTCGACCAATCAAGTAGGGTCTCCACCTCGTTGCTGCGCGCACAATGGCGAGCATCTCCTTATCATATGTTGACTTATTTTGATGGGAGGGAGATAATGCCTTGCTAGTGTATGCGAGTGGTCGACCATCTTGCATGAGAATTGCTTCAATTCCGACTCCAGATGCGTCGGCCTCAATAATGAAGGGTTGGTTGAAATCTGGTAGTGTTAGCACCGGCGTCGTCGTCATGGCTGCCTTAAGTTTGTCGAAGGCAACGGAGGCTCTGTTCGACCATTGGAAGACATCTTTTTTCATAAAGGAAGTGGTGCACTGATCTCTCCATAGTTTTTCATGAACTTGTAGTAGTAGCCTGTTAAACCCAGAAAGCCATGTAGCAATTTTATGTTCCTCGGGGTCAGCCAATTTTGCATTGCTCCAATTTTGAAGGGGTCTACTGCCACACCTTCCTCTAATATGATATGCCCAAGATATTCCACCTTCTTTTGAAGAAAGCAAAAATTCATAGTGGTTATTGTGTGTTCAAAAGGTGATTTTCGGTATGTCTTCTTCGCATACTCGTATTTGATGATACCCGGATCGAAGGTCCAGCTTTGTGAAGATTTGTGCTCCCTTTCATCATGCAACTCATCTACTACTGGAATAGGGTATTTATCCTTGATGGTTATGCCATTGAGAGTTCGGTAATCAACACATAATCGCCATATTCCATCCTTCTTTCGTATGAGGAGCACCGGTGAAGAGTAGGGGCTACAACATGGCCGAATAACTCCTGTTTTGAGTATCTCTTTTACAATTCTTTCTATTTCATCCTTCTGGAGATGTGGATACTGATATGGCTGAGCATTTGCTGGAGATTGGCCTGGAAGAATCGTTATACAATGATCATGCCGACGGGTAAGAGGTAGGTTGCGTAGTTCGTCAAATATATCTGAAAATTCAGCAAGCAAAGGAAGTAGATTTGGATCTTCCAATTTTGTTGGCTCTCCCTTAGTTTGCTGCTCAAGTTGTACCAAAAAGCCACTGCATGCTTTATGCAAAACCTTCTTCATTTGTTGTGTGCAAATCATCGTTACGTCGCCCCCACGTTTCCCGTGCAGTATCACCTGTTTCTCCTTACTGTAAAATTTCATAATTAGTTTCATAAAATTCCAAGAAAAATCACCTAATGTTGTCAACCATTTAATTCTGAGCATTGCCTCATGATCATCAAGAGGGAGAAGGAAGAAATCTGCAATTATCTCTTGGTCCTGCAGCAATAGTTTCTCCTGCGGGCGCCTACGATCACACTTCAAAATCCGTCTATCGGTGACCTTAACATCAAACCTGCAACAATTCTCGATAGGTAATGCCATTCGGATAGCAACCTTACT
This sequence comes from Musa acuminata AAA Group, assembly GCF_036884655.1. Classification (NCBI taxonomy): domain Eukaryota; kingdom Viridiplantae; phylum Streptophyta; class Magnoliopsida; order Zingiberales; family Musaceae; genus Musa; species Musa acuminata. The sequence continues at coordinate 28,824,990 of NC_088353.1, read as the reverse complement.
GTTTAGGATATTATTAGTGCTGCCCGTGTCGATGAAAACAGTGATCAGTTGTTGTTTGAGAAGGCCTCCAACTTTCATCATTTGCGGGTTTGAGTAGCCGGCTAGTGCATGTACTGTAACTTCGGTCGGTTGTGGCGCTTCTTCTGCATCTTCTTCTTTATGTTCAATGCTCTCTTCTGGATGTTCAATGACCTCTTCTGGATGTTCAATGACCTCTTCTTCTACTGGTTCAATGATAAAAAGTCTCCCTTTACTACAGCGATGCTCATGGCTCCACGGCTCGTCGCAATGTCAACATAACCCCTTCGCAGATCGCTCCTGAAGCTCTTCTCTTGTCAACCTTTTTGGTGCAAGGACTCGGTCAACAGTAGGGGGGGCTAAGGGCTTCAATATTACTGGTTGAGGAGTGACCCTAGTCCTTCGAGCTTCATGGTTCAATTGCTCCTCTTGATGTCGTGCGAAAGAGATGGCTGCCATAAGCGTGTACGGTTGTCGCGCTTTAACTTCTCCTCGGATCTCCGGCTTCAAGCCCTCAATAAAAGTCCTCAATAGCTGTTTTTGAGACCAATCAAGAGTTTGATTAGATAACCTTTCAAACCTGGTTTGGTACTCCTGAATGGTGGAGGTTTGTCGGATCTTTGCTAGTTGTCCATCAATATTCTCGTAATCGGTTGGTCTGAGGCGGATCAGCAGTCCTTCTTTGAATTGTTGCCATGAAAGGACTCCATAAGTATGTTCAAACCAATCAAACCACTGTATAGCATCCCCTTCAAGATGTATAGCTGCAATTTTCACCATAGATGCATCCGCGGTTTTGTGGTACCGAAAATATCGCTCCGCGTGCAAGATCCAACCAATCGGGTCTCCTTCTTCCCATCTAGGGAAGTCCACCCTTATGCGTGGATAGTTGGGATCGATCATAGAGCCTCCCCTCCCTTGGAACTCATCTCTTCGGGCCTGGTGCGATTGGGCAAAGCTCTCTCCGTGATATGATTTTTTCGGGCTTAGTAGTCGGCCCAATCTGAGTTCGGTAAAGAGCGTCCGAATCTTATCCTCCATTCGCGCCTCCAAGGCTTCAAATTTAGCATCGATTGCCTCCTTAGATGCCATAGTATATGCCTCCAAATCTATGATGTTAAGATCTCTCTTTTGTTGTCAGGTTAAAGGCATGTATAGGTTGAGAGAAGTGATGGTCGAAAGGGTTGGTAGATCGGTGGATGTAGGCTACGATTTAGGCTTGTTTTGTGGCTGTTTTGGGTGCAATTTGAGGGTGTGGTTTGGTGAAGTTTTAGGGATGTGGATGAAAGTTTTGGATCTGTGGTAGATGGAAGCAAAGGTTTGAGAGAAATCAGTAGAAGTTGCAGCAAGTATGTGCTGTCTTGTAAGAGCAGAATTGTCGTCGAAGAAACAGCGGTTTCTCGACGTAATTTCCACCAAAAACTTGAGAGAATTGAGGAGGGAATTGATAGCAAAATCACAGTTTATATGACAGTAAGGATGACTAATTTAATCAAGAAAATTTTGTCAGTATAACAGCAAGGAAATTGGTGCAAGTTGCGATAGCAGAATTCTCATCGAAAAATTTCAGCAGTTTACGATGAAAATTTATAGCAACACAAAAATCGGTTTTAGAGATGAATTCCTCAATAGATCAATCTTAGATGGAAGCCAAGATGATCTATAAAGTGTATAAGAAATTTCATTCAAAAAAGATTGCAAATAGATGGGTTAAGGCAACAATATGCGGCTGAAATTTTCTGCAGCATAGATTTTTAAGTATAGCAGATTGGACGTAAAAGATCAGAAGTTTATATTAAGAATTTTTTGATGAAACCAAAGGGAAATCCACTATTAGGAAGTGTCAAAGCTATCATAAAAATTTCGTAGAGATTTGGATAGAAACAACGTAGTATCAAGATCAAACAATCAGTGCTATGCGGCTGAAATTTTACGGTGCAGATTTTCAAGTATAGCAGATTAGATGTAAAATATCAATGGTTTATATTGAGAATTTTTTGACAAAACTAAAGGGAAATTTGCTGTTAGGAAGTGTCAAAGATGTCATAAAATTTCGTGGAGATTTGGATAGAAAAAACATAGTAGCAAGATCAAACAGACAGTGGTATACGGTTGGAATTCTGCAATGTATCTTTCGTCGTAGAGATGAAAACTTTATGACGAAAAGTTTATGTAGCAATATAGGAATAATTTTTTTGGGATTTTCAAATAAAGATAACTAAATTACAGAAGCAGCAAGGTAGAAAACCAGAACCTGTTGCAATTCACGGGGAGATCAAAGGATGATCCGTGGTGGTGGAGATGATGGCGGAATTCGGCGATGATCTTTTAAGCAATTGTGGGAATTGCTTTGGACGGTTGTGGAGGGTTGATGGATGGCTGTGGAAGGGCAACAAGACGCCAAGAATGCTGCTCTGATACCAGGTGTTAGAACCCTTGCAGATTCTAAACTTGGGGTTGATCTCTTTAGGGGATCGGCCTCCTTGGAACTCTATAGGGGTTCCTCCCTCCAAGTTGCTGCTCAAAGGCTGCAGAAAAGATTCATCTATTGCTTGAGAAAAGAGGAGGAATACATGGCTCTTTATAGGGCTTCTAAACCCTAACTCCTAATAGGACTCCTACTTAAGACTCTTACTTCTAACCAACTCCTAATAGGACTCCTACTCAAGACTCCTATTCCCTTACAACTCCTAATTCTTCTCTAAGAAAAAACCTCCTACATGAATGTCCCTCTCAATTAGGACTCTCCTAACTAGAGTCCTAACAGAATGTCCCTCTCAATTAGGACTCTCCTAGCTAGAGTCCTAATAGAATGTCCCTCTCAATTAGGACTCTCCTAGCTAAAGTCCTAACAGTTTTACATGAATGTCCCTCTCAATTAGGACTCTCCTAGCTAGAGTCCTAACAAATGGCAATTGAAACTTAGAAGAGTCGAAGATACAATCAACCATCCCCTTTAGCATTATTTCTATAGTGGGAGAATCTCTATGACCTCTTAAACAAGCTACTAGATAACTGACTACTCCAGAACTTATCTTCGCTCATGGGTGTCCTGGTGCTTTCAAGGAGTGAGACCGAGCCAACGATCATCAATGTCAAGAAACGACTAAAGAATCAGTGTTGGCAGGAGCCCTACAAAAAGCGAATGGTGATGACTATATCAAAAAGTTATAGTCTAATTAGCAGATTAGTGGAAGATCAGAAGGGAAATGCTTCCTAAGCAACTGATAAGTAGAGGCAAGGCATTGCGATGACCTCGAGTTTAGAAAGGACTTGGTAACCTAATCAAAACTTGGTCGAGAAAGCGTCAAACAGAAGGTCATAAACATCTGAGGAATGGTACCATAGCAATAGGTCTTCCGACCAAGGTTTTTAATCTCATACCATATCGGTGTACCAAGCTTTACATGGTACAGTACAACCCTCCGAAAATACCTAAAAAATATTAAAAAAGTTATAATAAGGTTTTTTATGTTAGAAATAAATATACATTTAGTATAGTTTTAGCAAAACCAATGTAAATTAGGTAAAAAGAGTATTACATATCTTTTTCGAGCTTTGAGGAGTAGCCTTGTGCAAGGTTCGTAATTTCGGTCCATTCCGGATCGTCTTTCCGTTAATATTGAATTATCTACAAAAAAATTATTTGAATTATTAGATTATTTTGTATACAACATAAACTTTATGAATTAAGTAATCACATGTGTAGATATACCTGATTCTACTACCAAAACGAACGATGGGCCTCCATAGGTGATGGATCGAGGTCCTCAATCCTATGCATTTGTATATCAATATGATATATTCGTCGGACCCAATCCTGCAATTGATCCCATGACATAGTGTATTGATACACCATATGTCATTGGTGCATTAATGTGGTGATGGTCGTAGGTTGATCGTCGTGAATCTGATGTGTCCGAGGTGGCTCCTAAGGCATATTGGTGAATGTCAGAACTTCTGCTTTTGCTACTGATTTGCTGCTCTGTATCATATTGTTGCTCGGAGAAGCATGACCAACTATCACCGTACTATTGTTGGCCATAAGATTCTTTCCATAATACGATGGTTGTGAATATATATCTCTTAATTAAAATATTTTTCCTCTTAATCCTCCCAAATTAGACTCTTAAATTTGATTAAATCCATAAATCATTGCTTTATTGAGTTTAGGAGAGTAAAATATGATAATAAAAGAGAGATTGCGAGTAAAAATGAATTTGAGAAAGTTTAAGAGAGTGAGAGTGAAATGGATTGAAAGAGGGGGAAGAAAAGGTTTAAAAACTCTTTAGGATACACAGTCAAATTGACCGTTGAAAAACCGTTATCAATTGATAATGATCGGTTTCGACCATTACTGCTCAGTACAACCTCGTATCGCTCGATACGGGGCCAAAAATCTGATACCGCCTAGTAGCGGGTGGCTCGCGTGCCAGTCTGCTAAGGACTGGTACGTATAGCCCATACCAGGTTGTACAGTACGAAATCAAAAACCCTACTTCCGAGTGCTAACTAAACTTGTGTTATGGAGGAAAGAGCACAATTATGGCCGCAAATAGGGCATAGACAATCCTAGAGGCATAGCCAAATCCTCTATATAAGCACTATACAAGAGAGGAAACCAACATAGGTTCGAGTAACACTTGCAATTTTCCAAGTGTGATGATAAAGATTGGGCGAAGTCAAGTAACTAACTCAGAGCAAGGAGTACAACCCGAGGAATTTAGGTAGACCCAATTGAAGTAACCCACCTATGCATTGGAGCTCCGCATCATTTAATTAAAAGTCAACAACTATCATCTCCTTACCTTTGGGTGATTGGCTACATCCATAGTAGTATGTCCCCGTAATATCCTCTCATCAAGTTATCTCAAGAACAAGGGGATAGCATAAACCTACTTAGAGGAGATGGTGAATGATCAGAAGATACAAACTTGGCAGGTGAAGGCCACAAACTCTTTAAGTTCTAAGATATGGCGTTGGAGAAGCTCAAATCACTTCTATGAAAACATGAAAGTTCTTCTCTTGCTGACCAATATATTTAAAGGATTCAACAAGAAGTGTTCCAACTCAGCTAACTTCCCCAATTGAACTAGCTCAACGACGAGTTGCAATAAAGTAGCAAGATCGAAGTTGATGACTTAAGAGGAGAAGCTAAGTGCATTATGACTATAGATAATCAATTCATAACAGACAGGAAGGCTTCCATGAGTTCAACGACGGCATTGAAGGAATAAGTGGGCAAGAATGTCATGGAGCAATGTAATCAAGGTGTCTGACGTATTGTCACGGACAAAGTTCTAAACAGGATGTTGGATGCAGTACTAATGTATGTCCGTGTCTTTCTGTTTGTTCATGCTTTGCACAGCATATAGAGGAACGGTCGAATGCTTAATAGCCCCATTTTAGTTGGGTTTGGTGGCCTTCTTAGGCTTGTAAATAAAGGTCGTGTCATGTAGACACTTGTGAGAGATATTCGGTCTGTAGTGGACCATTTTGACCCTTTGTTGTGCAACCGTTCAGAGCTTATAAAGTCTGCTTGTAATTTGCATTGTCTATGAAGTGTTTTCGAAAATGTTTGCTTGTGGATCCCGAGTGAGGTGTTTTCTCTAACCCGTTTTCTCTTTTGTAGGTCCTAAGGGACCATAGGAGGCTTCGGGGAGGCTGACCTTTACGGACGGACACGAAAGGGTGCCGCACGACTTAGGTAAAACCAGCTAAGTCCGTGACAGATGGTATCAGAGCGAGAAAAGCACTCATAGAAACACTTGGCATGCAAACGTGGGGGACCTAATGGGGCTGCGTTGAGGATAGTCAGCACGCGCGACCATTTGGGGGAAAACGGGCATGGAGATGTAGGGAAAGGAGTCGCTCGAAGGAGCGGGCATCTGAGATTGGCATTCAAAGGAATGGCCAACCCTTCGCGCAAGAGGCACCATGAGAATAAGCAAGCTTGGAAGAATGCGGAGCGCACAAAGGTTGGGATCGCTGAGTTTAAGCTACGACTCAACGTTGACAACTATACTTGATGGTGCTCAAGGCAAGCGAGGCGCTTGGTAAAGGATGAGACCATGCAAGGTGGAATGAGTTGCTTAGCGACCGAAAGAGTTGTGCAAAGCTCATAGAGGTGAGGGAAATTGCTAACTCGAAGAATTCGGTACTCATAAATGGGCTTGTATGCGGACAATGGAATGTTCGCGGCCATCCCAAGGCGATCGAAACTCGGTGCCATGGAGCATTGAAACTTTCTCTTCGGCATTTGAAGGATATGTCCGTAGGAGGCTGAAGTGTGCAGCGAGTTCAGCATGTTGCTAGGCCTTAAGTGGTACAGCGAGAGCTATATTGACGTGGAGTCGCAATCTAGCAAGTGCATTTGCAGGAGGCAGAATAATGCATAGTTTGTTCAGCAAATCGGAGTAGTCTGAAGGGGATGGTGGTCTCCGAAACTTTAAGAGAGAAAGAAGCGAAGAGAGATGTTACTCCAACGGGACAGTTATCCAGGAGGGATAGATCCCGGTTTCTCCAGAGGGAGAATCATGTGCAACAGACTGCACATGTTGAGGAGTACCTCAACAAATAACAACTCCACGAAGCTCAATGGACCGAGCAAGCGGCGAGGAGTCATCGCATGATCTCACTTGAGAGAATGCATTGGTGGATGCATTGCGAGATCAAGTGGGGAAGCGACCCAATGCAACACAAATGAAGGCACACTTGGAGTCGATATGGAGATCAGACTCAAGGGAGGGCTGACCCGTGGAATGGTGGGCGCGAGGGCCACCATCAATTCAATACAAAAACGAGGAGCGGAGCAACTTGGGTGTAACTTGGCGAAGTACCCAAGCCGCATGAAGGGAGCCAGCATAGAAGATGGAACATGGCGTGAAGGCACAGAGCTTTCCTTGGACAGAGGTCAAGGAAATGAACTCTTGCAGAGGCAAGAGCAAGATCATGTTGTTCCATGGGTCCTTCATTCTGACGGAGCGGACTCATCTTGCATGGTGCCAAAGACGAAGGAAGCTTCTGGGCACATGCACCTTATCTCAGAGAAGCATTTGATGGAGAAACTAAGGTGACTCAACTTGCGGAGGCGAAGTTGGGTTCAAACGGCCTTGGCACGGGGCAAGAGGACGCGGAGGCGGGTACTCTTGAAGAATATGCCATAGTGTTGCCAATCAAGTTGTCAGGCAGGAAGCGGTGCGCAGCGGAGATTGTGCTGGCAGGGGCAGAGGCCCAGGATCCAAACAATGGTGCACTAATTGCAGCGAAGTCGGTGGACTTCGGGAGCTACTAGGCGAGGGACTGTCTTAGAGCAGTGCTTCATCTAGGTGTGACCCAAGAGTGAGTGGATGAAGGTCGATTGTCAAAGGAGCGAACAAAATCTAAGGTGAAAGAGACCCTGCGATGTATTGGCAAAGGCCACACATGGAGGGATCACAATTCAAGTTCATCCCATAAGGATCAGAATGCAATAGAGATGTCACCAGGAGGCGATATGGTGCAGCGGATCGTGGTGGAACAGTTCGTGGCAATGCGATACACACGATATAGTCCCGTGAGGGACTAGATCATATGGGGGTATGATCGGGAGCTACTGGAAGCTCCACTTCGATGAACAACACGACAGCAAGAAGGGCTATGGATTCAAGGAGTGAAGGCCATGGTACCGCAGAGGCTGGTCTTCCATGCGTGTATCGAATTTTGCATCGTATGAAAGCCTTGGTCATCAGCATATGGAGGTTGTGTCCCACCAAGGGAATGTTGAATCTCGTATTTTGATGATGAAACTACTTGATATATGTTTATGATTTAATCTGCGTTTTGAGTGACGCAGGATGCTTCGATCAGGATGAGACAATTAAAGCAGGAAAATCATGTTGTGCCGAAGGAACATGTCAGAAGATTGGACGTCGGGCTGGTGGATCGGTCGACGTATCGACAGAAGGCTTCGGGTCGTGGACTCGGGCATCGGGCCAAGAAGAGCGGGTATTGTGCCAAGGATATCGGAGTTGCGGAGTCAACTGGCCGATTGGGCAATAGGCTGCACGAGAGGACGATGCGCCGAAGAATCGGACGAAGCGTCGAGGGACCAATGACATGTCGGACAACTTGGTTAATTGCTTAGGATTAATTGTCTCGATTGAAGTGTTGTTTTGTTGTGCAGGATTAACTATGATAACGATGAAGACATAAAGCGAAACAAAGTGTCGGAGTCAAGCGCGAAGGATTTGTTGCGAGTTCGAGAGTTCGACGGAAGTCCGAAGATTCGTTGGGAGTTCGCGGAGCTCGCCGAGAAAGATCGGAGCTTGCCAAAGAAGCTCGTTGGAACTCGCTAAGAACAAATCGTGAAGTCTAGGAGCTTGCCGGGAGTCCGCAGAATGGTTTCCGAGAGTTCATCGGAAGACCGCCGGAAGTTTGCCGGAAGCTCGCTAGAAGAAGTCTTGACTTGCGGACTTTGTAATAGCTTAGAAAATGTCTTTAAATTCATAGTTAGCACGTTAATTAGGGTTAGGATTAGGTGTTAATCCTATAACCCAAGTAGGGGCCAATTAGGCCCAAGTTCGGACTGGTTTGGACCAAGTTTGGAGCCAAACCAAGTGAGCTGGAATAGTGAAGAGGTGCCACCTCTCCAGCCTGGAGGTGCCACCGCCAGGGTTGAGAGGTGCAACCTCTCCAGCCTGGAGGTGCCACCGCCAGGGCTGCGAGGTTGGGAGGTGCAACCGCCCCAGCCAGGAGGTGCAACCGCCTGGGCTGTGGGGTTGGGAGGTGCAACCGCTCCAGCCAAGAGGTTGCACCGCCAGAGCTCAAGTTCCGAGCTCTGCCAGGCGATGCAACCACCGAGCTCAGTCTTCGAGCTCTGGCAGAGTGGTGCATCAGCCTGAGCTCAGTCTCGAGCTTTGCCAGGTGATGCATTCACCAAGCTCAGTCTTCGAGCTCTGGCAGAATGGTGCATCAGCTTGAGCTCAGTTTGGAGCTCTGCCAAGTGATGCAACCACCGAGCTCAGATTTCGAGCTCTGCCAGGTGATGCAACCACCAAGCTCAGTCTTCGAGCTCTGCCAGGTGATGCAACCATCGAGCTCAGTCTTCGAGCTCTGGCAGAGAAGAAGCAATCGGCAGAGCTCAGTCTTCGAGCTCTGCCAGGCGGTGCCACCTCTCCAGTCGAGAGGTGCAACCGCCTGATCCCAGAATTCTGGGATTTGATCGATTTGATCGTTTTGAGCTCGAATTTTGAATTGGGTTGGGGCCTATAAATACCCCACCCATTCAGCACTGAATTGAGCAAGAACTGACCCGAAATCTTGATCTTTTCAGTGGTTCTTAGAGCTCAAAACTGCTAGTTTTCCTCCTCCTTCTGTTCTTCAAGTTTGAGTTGAAAAGAGAGGAGAGAAAACATCTGTAAAGGTTGTCTCCTAAGCCTGTCAAAAGGAGAGAAATTGTAAGAGGGAAGTTTGGCCTTCGCCCATTGAAGGAAGGCACCTAGTTGACGTCGGCAACCTCATCGGTGGAGGAAGCCAAAAGTGGAGTAGGTCAAGGCTGACCGAACCACTCTAAATCTCTGGTTTGCGTTTAATTTCGAGCACTTTATCATTACTGCAAACCTCCCTCATCACTACTGCTCTCTGCGCTTTCACGAACAAGTTCTAAGAGCTGTTCTTCCAAATCTGCATTCAGACGTAACTTCGTATTTTCATACATTACAGTTTACGTTTACGTTTGATTCTGCAGAACTGTTTTCCGCGCTTTTGCGAACGAGCTTCCTTGCAGTTTACGCTTACATTTTAATCCTATTAATAACTGCAATCTGTCCTCTACGATTTTACGAACGAGTTTCAACATTTAGACGTAAAACTGCATTCAGACGTAAATCGGCTTTCCTCGCTCAATCATCAGATTTCAGTTCATGTTTACGTCTTGATTTCAACTGCATACTGCCTTCTGCGAATATACAAACGAGTTTCAAAGTTTAGACGTAAATCTGCGTCTAGACGTAAAACTGCGTTTAGACGTAAATCTGCGTTTAGACGTAAAACTGCGTTTAGACGTAAAACTGCGTTTAGACGTAAATCTGCGTTTAGACGTAAAACTACGTTTAAACGTAAAACTGCATTTAGACGTAAAACTGCATTTAGACGTAAATCTGCGCTTAGACGCAAAACTGCGCTTAGACGCAAAACTGCGCTTAAACGCAATCTGCACTTAGATACAAACTGAGAATTTGCTCTTGCATCATAATAGTTTTTGAACGTACGCAGCTTTTGGTTTTTAAATTATTATAAGGTTTCCGCTGCACTAATTCACCCCCCCCCTCTTAGTGCTCTTGATCCTAACAATTGGTATCAGAGCGGGGTTTTTCTCATTTCGGATTTACACCCGAGAGAAATGACTTTTCAAGAGGGCTGTTCGGTCTTTCGTCCACCGTTCTTTAACGGATTGGACTACACTTATTGGAAAACTCGAATGAGAGTTTTCTTAATTTCTCTAAATCTGGATTTATGGAATATCATTGAAAACGGTTTTCAACTTCCCTCCAAACCGATGAACGAATGGTCGGTTTTGGAGAAGAAGAATTTTTCTTTAAACGCAAAGGCTATGAATGCCTTATTTTGCGCATTGGACAAAAATGAGTTCAATCGGATTTCTACGTGTGAAACGGCTTTCGATATTTGGCGCACTCTTGAAATCACGCACGAGGGAACTAGTAGAGTCAAAGACTCGAAAGTTAATATTCTACTGCTTGATTTCGAGCTTTTTCATATGAAACCAAGCGAAACCGTTGTTGACATGTACACCCGTTTTACGGATGTCGTCAATGGTTTAAAATCACTTGGTAAAAGCTTTTCGGATTTTGAACTCGTTAACAAAGTTTTGCGCTCACTTTCTAAAACTTGGGATTCAAAAGTAACTGCTATTCAAGAATCAAAAAACTTGAACCATTTTCCACTTGAAGAACTAATTGGTTCATTGATCACATATGAAATGACGTGCAATGCACGTGAAGAACTTGAGAACCACCTTCCAAAGAACAGGAAGGATTTGGAACTCTGGACAAATAAGTGCCACTTGAGCGATGACTCAAGTGATGAGGACAATGATGAACAAACCAACCTTCCAAAGAACAGGAAGGATTTGGGACATAGATCATTTGAAGACCACTCGAGCATAAGCTCAAGTGATGGTGAACTTAAAATGAAACGAAAATTAAAAAGCAAAAAGAATGGAACTACTTGCGTTAAACGCAAGAAGAAGAACAAAAATTGGGATGAATCGAGCTCCTCCGAAGAAGAGAAAGTCAACAAAAGCAAGGCGGCAAACTACGCCTTAACAGCCTACAATGATGAGGTAATCGAAATCCCCCTAATTTACTTCGAAATTACATGATGCTTTTCATGATGCACTTTTCTTTTTCTTTAAATTTTGTTGAAAATTATATTTTTAATAATTTAACAATGAAAATGCAAAAATATGATCATGCTTGTAATCTTGAAAATGATAATGAAAATTGCATGTCTTATGTTAATGCAAGATAGAAATCTAATGATTTTTACACCTAGTGAGATTAATCTTATGTGCTTGAGAAGCAAGAATGTATATTTTGATGATTTTCATATTGCTTTTCAATGACGATACATGGCTTTTGTCTGGAAGGCTTGATATTTCTCATTGTCTTTGTTTATGAAATATAATGTATTGTTTTGACATAAAAATAAAGATTTGAGCATGCTATTATAAAGTCAATCATAGATTAAAACTAAAGAGGTTTTAGGCATCTATAAGAATCATTCAAAATTATGTTCAATGAAACCTTGCTTAATGTTGTAATGAAAATATTAAAGTTATACTTGATGATTTCAGATTTGACAAATGCTACACTTTAAATATGAATCATTCTTCAATCAGATTAAATGCTTCAATCATTTTCTAACTCTAGAGTTCTCGATTTTGGTGAAATACAAGTGATAAATTCATTTATGATATCTTGTAAATCACTTGAATTATGAATGAGTTTTTCTTTTTTATGATGTGTTAAAAGAATCACTTAAAAAGAAAATGTTTTTCCATTTTATCGAGATTAATGATTTCATGATATTATGTGAATCTCGAAACTGATTTTGATGAAATAGTAATAACGTTATTCATGTTATGAATCTTAAAAATGATAATATGCTTCATGTGATAATATGGATACATGAAACACTTATGATATTCTGTGTATTCATAAAATATTTATCTCATCATCCAATAACTCTTCTTGATATTCCTTATGAGATGAAATGAAATAATGCATGAAATACAAATGAGGAGTTAATGATCATGCATAATAGGATGTAATGAATTCTAGATACCATCGTTTGAATATCTATGATCATGCTGCCAATATGATATATCATGAATGCTTGAATATCATGTTTGAAATGCTCATGATGAAGATTGATTTTTCAGTATCATGCATAAATTTTTGAAATGTAATGTTAATGAATTTGTGCATTGAAACTATAATGATGCACAAATAAGAATGATTACTTACCTTTGTCATAATTTAGAAATTGATGTAAAGGGTTTTTCCCTTGTTGACAATGACAAAGGGGGAGATAGCTAGTTTGCACAAGTCAAGAAGATGCAAAAACTTGTTTGCTAACTTGCTTATTTCAAGAAGCAAAAGTTGTCTTCTTGAACATCACCATCTTGAATATCTCAAGAAGCAAGACTTGCAACTTGCACATTACAATAGGAAGCAATAATCATGAGCTTACACAAGAAATTTATCTTGCATTTGCTTTCGAAATTTTTGCTAGCTTATATATTGTGAAACTTGTATATCGTAAAAAATTGCTAGCTTGTTGGTCTAAAGAGAAGCAAAAAGTTGCTATCTCAAAAGAAGCAAATGTGCTATCTTGCCTATCTCAAGAGGCAAAAATGCTAACTTGTGCATCTAGCAAAGTGAGCAAAATTTTCAAGAAACAAGAGTTGCTTTCTTGAACATCTCTAGTTTGCTAGCTTGCATGATATAGAACTTGCTATCTTGAACATTACCAAAAGTGCTATCTCATATGTTATAAAACTTGCATATCTAAAACTTGATAGCATGAATGTTCTAAGCATGATGTAACACTTGCTAAATCTTCTAGCTCCAAGATTGCATGATGATAAAACTTGATACTATGTTCTTCATGCAATGAGTTGAACCAATATCACACACACTTGATTGTAGTACTTCTCCTTTTTGTTGATGACAAAGGGGGAGAAGTATGTTGATGACATGACATGTGATGCATAAGTTTATGCATAAGTTCATGTTGACGTGTTGCAAGTATTCATGATGAATATTGCAATGACTTGAATTCAGTTTGAATTCAAGGTTCTATCAATATGGCATATTGATAGGGGGAGTTTGTTTAAACTCCGGGAGTTAAGTTTAACTCCGTCATCAAGTGGTTGTCATCATCAAAAAGGGGGAGATTGTTGAATCTCGTATTTTGATGATGAAACTACTTGATATATGTTTATGATTTAATCTGCGTTTTGAGTGACGCAGGATGCTTCGATCAGGATGAGACAATTAAAGCAGGAAAATCATGTTGTGCCGAAGGAACATGTCAGAAGATTGGACGTCGGGCTGGTGGATCGGTCGACGTATCGACAGAAGGCTTCGGGCCGTGGACTCGGGCATCGGGCCAAGAAGAGCGGGTATTGTGCCAAGGATATCGGAGTTGCGGAGTCAACTGGCCGATTGGGCAATAGGCTGCACGAGAGGACGATGCGCCGAAGAATCGGACGAAGCGTCGAGGGACCAATGACATGTCGGACAACTTGGTTAATTGCTTAGGATTAATTGTCTCGATTGAAGTGTTGTTTTGTTGTGCAGGATTAACTATGATAACGATGAAGACATAAAGCGAAACAAAGTGTCGGAGTCAAGCGCGAAGGATTTGTTGCGAGTTCGAGAGTTCGACGGAAGTCCGAAGATTCGTTGGGAGTTCGCGGAGCTCGCCGAGAAAGATCGGAGCTTGCCAAAGAAGCTCGTTGGAACTCGCTAAGAACAAATCGTGAAGTCTAGGAGCTTGCCGGGAGTCCGCAGAATGGTTTCCGAGAGTTCATCGGAAGACCGCCGGAAGTTTGCCGGAAGCTCGCTAGAAGAAGTCTTGACTTGCGGACTTTGTAATAGCTTAGAAAATGTCTTTAAATTCATAGTTAGCACGTTAATTAGGGTTAGGATTAGGTGTTAATCCTATAACCCAAGTAGGGGCCAATTAGGCCCAAGTTCGGACTGGTTTGGACCAAGTTTGGAGCCAAACCAAGTGAGCTGGAATAGTGAAGAGGTGCCACCTCTCCAGCCTGGAGGTGCCACCGCCAGGGTTGAGAGGTGCAACCTCTCCAGCCTGGAGGTGCCACCGCCAGGGCTGCGAGGTTGGGAGGTGCAACCGCCCCAGCCAGGAGGTGCAACCGCCTGGGCTGTGGGGTTGGGAGGTGCAACCGCTCCAGCCAAGAGGTTGCACCGCCAGAGCTCAAGTTCCGAGCTCTGCCAGGCGATGCAACCACCGAGCTCAGTCTTCGAGCTCTGGCAGAGTGGTGCATCAGCCTGAGCTCAGTCTCGAGCTTTGCCAGGTGATGCATTCACCAAGCTCAGTCTTCGAGCTCTGGCAGAATGGTGCATCAGCTTGAGCTCAGTTTGGAGCTCTACCAAGTGATGCAACCACCGAGCTCAGATTTCGAGCTCTGCCAGGTGATGCAACCACCAAGCTCAGTCTTCGAGCTCTGCCAGGTGATGCAACCATCGAGCTCAGTCTTCGAGCTCTGGCAGAGAAGAAGCAATCGGCAGAGCTCAGTCTTCGAGCTCTGCCAGGCGGTGCCACCTCTCCAGTCGAGAGGTGCAACCGCCTGATCCCAGAATTCTGGGATTTGATCGATTTGATCGTTTTGAGCTCGAATTTTGAATTGGGTTGGGGCCTATAAATACCCCACCCATTCAGCACTGAATTGAGCAAGAACTGACCCGAAATCTTGATCTTTTCAGTGGTTCTTAGAGCTCAAAACTGCTAGTTTTCCTCCTCCTTCTGTTCTTCAAGTTTGAGTTGAAAAGAGAGGAGAGAAAACATCTGTAAAGGTTGTCTCCTAAGCCTGTCAAAAGGAGAGAAATTGTAAGAGGGAAGTTTGGCCTTCGCCCATTGAAGGAAGGCACCTAGTTGACGTCGGCAACCTCATCGGTGGAGGAAGCCAAAAGTGGAGTAGGTCAAGGCTGACCGAACCACTCTAAATCTCTGGTTTGCGTTTAATTTCGAGCACTTTATCATTACTGCAAACCTCCCTCATCACTACTGCTCTCTGCGCTTTCACGAACAAGTTCTAAGAGCTGTTCTTCCAAATCTGCATTCAGACGTAACTTCGTATTTTCATACATTACAGTTTACGTTTACGTTTGATTCTGCAGAACTGTTTTCCGCGCTTTTGCGAACGAGCTTCCTTGCAGTTTACGCTTACATTTTAATCCTATTAATAACTGCAATCTGTCCTCTACGATTTTACGAACGAGTTTCAACATTTAGACGTAAAACTGCATTCAGACGTAAATCGGCTTTCCTCGCTCAATCATCAGATTTCAGTTCATGTTTACGTCTTGATTTCAACTGCATACTGCCTTCTGCGAATATACAAACGAGTTTCAAAGTTTAGACGTAAATCTGCGTCTAGACGTAAAACTGCGTTTAGACGTAAATCTGCGTTTAGACGTAAAACTGCGTTTAGACGTAAAACTGCGTTTAGACGTAAATCTGCGTTTAGACGTAAAACTACGTTTAGACGTAAAACTGCGTTTAGACGTAAAACTGCATTTAGACGTAAATCTGCGCTTAGACGCAAAACTGCGCTTAGACGCAAAACTGCGCTTAAACGCAATCTGCACTTAGATACAAACTGAGAATTTGCTCTTGCATCATAATAGTTTTTTAACGTACGCAGCTTTTGGTTTTTAAATTATTATAAGGTTTCCGCTGCACTAATTCACCCCCCCCCTCTTAGTGCTCTTGATCCTAACAGGGAAAAGTTCGAATGCAAGTACGAGTCTTATGGGAGGGACTTGATCATGCAGAAGTATGAACGAAGCAGTTGGAGAGTTGGACTGCTCCAGAGCCCATATTCGCTTAAGGGAGCCCGACAAGTCAGAGGACAAGGCCGAGTAAGCGAACGTTGCAACCAAGGAAGCTAAGGAGAACAGAATCAGTGCAAACCCTACAACGTGATGGTAGAGGCCATGCATGGGAGTTGCAGTTTGTCTTTCCATCGACCAAATGGAGCTGCTTGGAGAACACAGAAGTGTTGAAGTAGGGGGTCGAAAGGGGCGAGGAAGCGCGACAAGTCTAGAGGGACTTAGCTACCCAAAATCAAGCATCAGTTAGAATGGAGGTTGACTCGGAGGAGTGTCACAGAGACATATCTACTGATCGTGAAGAAAAGGGATGTAGATGCGAGGCGACGGATAGTATGGCCATGGGCATGGTAGCGCCATGGTACCACAGAGGCGAGACTTCCGTGAAATGGGGTCGAGGAGGTGGAGCATGCAGAGGCAAACTCCAAGTACCGAGACAAGGCTAAAGGGCAGAGGCCAAGGAACTTCATAAGACCGGTGTCAATGAGTTTCTCATCAAGATAGCCTAAAGTGAAGGACTTCGGGTCATGCAAGAATGCATGACCAAGGAACGAAGCAGGCAGTATGCGGTGTTGTACCTTTGCTACTCAATGGAGTAGGCGGCAGGGTTGATGGAGAAGACGATACAATCCCAGAGGCGACCAAATCTATTAAAGAATTACTTCAAGTTGGGGTGAAAACTTCTTGCATTCCAGAAGTTCGATGGCATTCAGAAGGTGAATCATAGTAGCTAACTCAATGCAAGGAGTGCAAACACTTCAAGTGCTTCAGAAATGTGAGCAAAGAGCAGGCGAAGGTCAGTAACCAGCTCGATGCATGGAGTACAACCCTTGAGGAGGCGGGCGAAGTCAAGTAACCATTGCCTTCTCAACTCTTAAAAGAATGGGTGAAACCAAGTACCCCAATTCGCTAATATATCCAACAGAGGAGCGCTGCACAGGTTCAAAGACCCTTCGAAATGAATGAAAGACAATAGTTATCAAATCCTCACCAATGGTGATCAGTGCTACTGAGAGTAGATTATCCACTTCATTTCCCAACAGAATGCCAATCGAAAGCGAAAGTGATGCGAATTTACTTGGAAGTGACAACTAAATGAAAGAAGAGTCGATGGACATTTTGTGGAGGAAGGACCCAAAACTTCAAAAGTTTGTGAGGCGATGCTCGTTAAAGTTCCAACAAGCATCCACCCAGTTCAAGCAGTATGTGGTATTTGAGAGACTGGCGAATAATAAGGATGGTCTTTTCCTTCATTTGGAGGATCCGCAGGAATCAACAAGAATCAACACAACTCAGCCAACCCTACACTAGAGTCAAAGTTATTGGCGAGTTGAAACAGTGTAGCGGATCAAAAGTTCGACTACTCAACAACAGCAGCGGAGAGCAGTTGGGAGCCAAGAGGCGCATTACAGCTAGAGCAGAAGATTAAAGACTCAGCAAAGGCGAGGAGTTGCAGTATCGGCAAAAGGGTTCGACGAGGACGTCGAAGGAACAAGTGGGGGAGAATGTCACAGTGAAAGTTCTAAATAGGATGTTTGATGTAGTACTAATGTATGTCCATGTCTTTCTGTTTGTTCATGCTTTGCACAGCATATAGAGGAATGGTCGAAGGCTTAACAACCCCATTTTAGTTGGGTTTGGTGGCCTTCTTAGGCTTGTAAATAAAGGTCGTGTCATGTAGACACTTGTGAGAGATATTTGGTCTATAGTGGACCATTTTGACCCTTTGTTGTGCAACCGTTCAGAGCTTATAAAGTCTATTTGTAATTTGCATTGTCTATGAAGTGTTTTCGGAAATGTTTGCTTATGGATCCCGAGTGAGGCCTCTTCTCTAACCCGTTTTCTATTTTGTAGGTCCTAAGGGACCATGAGAGGCTTCGGGGAGGCTGACCTTTGTGGACGGACACGCAAGGGTGCCGCATGACTTAGGCAAAACCAGCTAAGTCCATGACAATATGTCCATGATGTTTTCGAGTGTTTTATCATAGTTAACATGTACGAGGTATAAAGTACCATCACCGGTCCTATTTTGATTTATTGTCAATTTTTTGTTTCATGTTTTTGTCATAAACCTTGAAAACATTTATGGCTGTGTGATGCCGCATGGAGGGTAAATTAGCCAAAACAATCCTATTCTCATGTGTCATGGGCTGATTTTTGCATAACAGTCTTAATATGTGAAACATCTACTATCTCAACACCCTAGAACCCTCGAATAGCACCAGGCCTTCTGGCTGATGGCCTTATGGTGCGAAACATCAACTGTCTTAGTACCTTGGAACCCTTGGGATGGATGGAGCCTTGGTTATATGTTTAAGGGGTGGTACAACATCTTTAGTGTGCCTACTTTCTATACAACAAAAGTACTAACATTGGGCTTTCACCTTTGTATGCAACCATTTAATCTAGTTTCGAGAGCATTTTGTGCCCAATAAAAGCTAGTTTCTTGATGGTACTTGCGATCTCAGTTATCTTGTCCTTTTATATATGACGATGGTATATTACCCATACATTCACTTTTCTGACCTTTTTTTCTCTATATAAGTCCTTTGTGAACTACACGAGGTTAAGGTTTAGGATGACCCTTACAAATGAATATCACTTGGGTGTCACACGCGTTAGGCAATTCTAACTAAGGATGTGACAGAGTGGTGGCTACCATTTGGAGGGTCCACACTCGATCTAAGAAAGCCTACAGCGTGTGTGCTTTCACAAACTACAGCATTGAGAGTAATTGGTCCTCGATTCACACTAAGGTCCAAAATATGCTATTACATACACAATTGGAGAAGCTTGTATATGTGCACCGCATCTAAGGCTATGGTGTGCAATGTGCCAAGCTTGATGAGGAATCAAAGAAGCTGGAGATTGATCTCTTTAACTTCTAGTTCCACGACAAAGATTCTCAATCAATGTTGGAATGGATCGAAGCAATAGAGAACCTAGGGGATCCTATATACTTGATGAGGCAAGAGACCCCACATTCATCTCATTTTATCACCAAGGTTATAAAAGAAGAAAAATATCCCAATATGAGAAAGATCCCCCTTGGTCAGAACTTGGTGATTGGACAATCTCAAGTCAGTCTAGTCGAGGTTAAGATACCCAACAATTACAGTCAACCGTGTAGCATACAAAAGCGAAGGGGGAGGCAATAACATCTAGCGATCTGAATCAACAAGCAATTATTTTAGTCTAATGATGAGACACCTCCACACGGCACTTCGTGAGGTTTGTAAAGATAATAGTGATGTCAACAGTAGTGCCTCGATCGACAATGGCCAATTAATGGTTCTGTCTGCTTAATCTCAGGCATTTTACACGTCACACAAGATACAAATCATAAAGCCTGAGGATCCACACATATTGTTTATAGTCACAAAAGTAAAGGAAAGGAGAGGGCAGTTAACGACTTCAAACAGATGTGACAAAGTCTCTATGATCTAGACACAAATAAGAGCTCACTGAATTCGCAACCTTCATATAATAGAGGATCCTATGACCAATATATATACAATGATAGTTGATCTTATTTGTATTTGACCAATCATTCTTACGATAAAAAGAAATAGATCAACAGTGTTAGTAGAAGTTTTGATATACTCCAACCTCCCCACCACTACAAGTTCCGATGTTCGAGGAGGCTCCTCCGACATGTGTCATTCATGATAATCAGACAATAATTATTACCACAGTGATACATTGATGACATATAATTTACCAATACACTATGTTATATGAGTAGTTTCAAGATTGGATCTAACAGACACACCATATCAATACACAAATTCATAAAATTGAGGATTCCAATCCATCAATTGTAGAGTACAGCCATTCATTTTGGTAGTAGAAGCAAGTACAAGCTGCTTCCGTTTATTACTTAATTTATTAAAATTATAAAATTTTGACACATAATATAGCATATGAACTCATATATGATTCAAGATCAACGAAGGAAATGAAGGAACATTTGGCAAAATTGTTCCTCAACGATCCATAAAAGATAAATTCGTTATCTTATCCTTATGTGCACTTTATTCTTATTGAAATTGAATCAAAATTGACTCAATTAGGATTAAGGTCAAAATAAGTTTTTAAATTTTTAGATTTCGACTATTTTTTAGTGAATTTCACAAAAATGATACAGATCGGCACATATCAATCAGGACCAAGACTGACATTGTCAATTGGCATGAGATGACAATCCTTGGTATAATATGCTCAAAAGTTGGCTAAGTTTAAAATTGGGCCAACTTTCTACTTTATTTACTTTCATAGTTAACTGAATTTCTTAATTTCTCTCTGTGCACAATGGAAGAATATAGGTTCAAAACCTCAAATAACCACTGGAGTAGGTCAAAAGCCAATAACGATAATTATTTTTACAAGAAAAAAATCAAAACCTTTAGAATTACAACAATAATGGTAGCATATATTATACCTTTAAATCACAATCCCATCACAAGAGAAAAAGAACGAAACCTCAACTTGTATATAAAGAGAGAGAGAGAGAGAGAGAGAGAGAGAGAGAGAGAGAGAGAGAGAAGAAAGAAGAACAAGGTGGTGAACCAATTTAAGCATCCCTTATTAAGTATTAATTCAATGCAATTCATCAATCTCTGCCAAATTGATATTTGTATAGCTATTCAGTATATAAATTCATGTATTACTCTGCATGTGCCTACCAGCCAAGCCATAGAACTAAATACTAACTAAGCTCTTTGTGAAACTGCTCCAGTAAGTATTCTGCCATCAGCAACAAATTGTCGGACAAGGACTTCTCCAATAAAGTTAATCATCATCTTGTTTGAGGACTTTTACACCTTTCATTTAGTCAATTCTTTCAGAATCTTTTAAGATTTTCTCTTAACTAGTGATCAAATGAGGTTAATCTTCATGAGTATCATATCATCATTCTACCACCAATAATGATATGAGAATCTAATTCAAATCAATAAGCAAAAACTGTGATGCCAACAAACATATTAAGCTTCTAGAATTCGAATAATATAAAATACTATTGGAAAAAACCTAAAGGAAGGTAAGACAAGCAAATATGCATATGCATATCGAGCATATCGAGTACTTACTGAGAATTAACATCATCCACAAGTGTAAGTCTCAACAAGTTATATACGAGTAAAGAACAAAAACGAATGGCATTCCATTTATTTTGTTCATAGAATATTTCAAATTACACTAAAAAAACTTCATGAGTCACCTGTGAACAATATCCATGAGAACAAGAAGACCTAGCTCATGAGCTCTGTCAATCAAGGACTTGAGTTCATCTGGTGTTCCGAAACGGCTGCTGGGTGCAAAAAAGTTGGTAACATGATACCTGCAACAAGTAATAATGCGAATGTGGTTGTTAGACACCAATGGAAGAAAAAACTCAGCATTAGGATGGGCCAATGAACAGGCATTAAATGTTTCCAGAAAGATCCCCCATAATGAAATATATTTCAATATCTTTAGTGGTAAATCAGACAACTGGTGTTAACCAATAAACAAATATGTACTCAAGCTTGAAGTAATCAGTATTGCATGAACAGGTTTCTAGTCATCTCACCAAAAACTGGCAATCTTCTTGGTATTTCCTCTTATATAAGCATAATGAAAAGATCTTTTTTCAAGCCTGGGTGAAAAGGGAATCCTTAGCAACTACTATACTGCAGAACTAAAATTCTAGCTGATAAATAATTCCAAGTATTGTTGGTCAGCCACAGACATGATATGCTTAGGACACCATACTCCATATGGCACTGTCCCACATTTGCAGATGGAAAAAAAGAAGTGTGAGGGATGTTCAAATTTTATTTCGTTCCTATAAAAGTAGCAACAAGAAATATATTGCTTTCTGGCATACAACACTCACTCGTGCCAAATTGAACTGAAATGAATATATACTTTTCTAGTTTTCTTTCATGTCATAAAACACTCTCTCATGCCAAAATATGATTAACAGCAATTTGTGCATCATAAGCTACATCACAACAAGCTAGTATTAGCATAATATTCAATAAACAATACCAAAAGTTGGACCAGCAAAGGGCTCATCTCCAATGCAAATAGAATTCCAGTTCAATTCATAACCTCTTTAAAGTTGCAGATTATACCATCCTTTATGATGGTCTGTGGCGATCCCATGCTTTACCATCCCCTTTCATGTAAGTCATCTCCATGATACTCTGATTATTATAAAAACTTCAATGGGAAAAGTTCTTTTCTTTAACAGAAAATGAACATTAAAAGGGATCTTGTTGCTTTCTGCATGCTAAATCACGGTTTGAAGTTTGGTGTAGCGTACCGAGTTTTGGAAAAAGCCTAAAAAAGGCTGAACAACAAAAAAATGCTCGCTTGTGCCGAGCCTGTACCGGACGTAGTACGCAATACAAGACCTCTACCGCTAGGTACTCGTTCCATACCGAGTGTGCCATTTGGTTTACCTGGTCCATGTACCAATAACCTATTGGACTGGTAAATATTGTCATACCAAACAGTATTGCAAACTTGTACTAGATATAAGAAAGCAGCTTAGATGTCTAGATATAGAATATCCATAACGTTTATATGACAATAGCTACTCATCATTGAAATGACCAACCAAGATTGATGTCTCCCACAATCATAGCCAGTGACAAAAAGACCATCTTGAGTGTCAGAATTATACAAGAACAACAACAACAAAAAGCCATAATATCATATTGATTTGGGGTCAGCTATATAGATATTTTTTCTGCCATTGGACACTATATAGAAAATTATCCTTAATTAAATCAAGACACTGAAATTTTTATTTATAGTTGCTAATAAATTCTTTTTATGTCTCTCTCCATGCTATTACATCATTAATACTAATACAGACATCTTTCCTATATTTTATTATATTCCTAATTGTTCACAAAAGACAATATTTGTTTTTCTATCTTTACTAGTAACTCCATATATCCATTAATACAAGTTTTACATATATTGCTTCTTAATTATCTCCAAAACTCAGATCCATGGCTGACCTAACAAATGTCTTATAATTTTTTTAATCTAAAGATACCCCTCTCAACTGTAATTAATCAGATTTTACTCAATGAATAATATCTTCATTAATAGAGGGCAAGCCTTAGTATAGTGGAAATTTACTCCTTTGTAACCTGGGAACCAGGATTTGCATCACAAAAATAACCTCTATTTCTATATCTAGAGACAAGAAATATATTGACCTCCCACCTCGTAGACTCAGATACAACACTGTCTTCATTAACCTCTCTATCATGTTAAATAATGAAGATAAGATACCTAAAATTTTTATTAGAAATAGTATTCCCTCTATCTTAACTATATCCTCAATTCTTCTTTTGGTATTACTAAAATTATATCTCATATATTCAATCTTATTCTTACTTGTTTTAAAATCTTTAGCTTATAAGGTTTGTCTGTATAATTCAAAACTATAATTAACTCAATTTAATGTCAGAATTATAGCATCTATAAAATATGATACTGTTCTTTATTCAAAAATTGTTAATGTTTGGCAGAATCTTACGCTTCCATGATATACTCTTACGGAATGAATCATATAAATAGCATGATATGGACCACAATCACCCACTAATAGTTCGCTTGCATCGGTTGTATATATGCAATTTAACCAAAAGTATGATATACTTAACAATCCACTATACACGATCTTTGCCCAGATCACTTCTCAAGAATGTCTCTCTTCCTCTTCCTCTTCGTCTTCCTATTCCTCCTTCCTTCTTCCTCCTCCACCGCTTTCTCTTCTTCCCTTCCTTTTCTTCCTCTCTAAAACACCGGTCTCCTACCGATGCACCATGTGTTGGTACACCGATCAATGACCAGTATATACCAGTCCAACAAATCTCCGAGATGGGTCCAGTACCCAAAATGATAAACCCTAATTTTAACAATAACTCTATATAGTATATACTAAATAGGATTATTAAAGAATTGATTTAGCTAAAAAAGATGGATTAGAAGGAAGGGGATAGGAGACCTCTGATCTTTCCTTCAAAACAGTTTCAATTTTACCAAGGTTCGTCGTACCGTACCGTACCGGCATTTCGACCCGGGCTCGGTATGGTATGGTACCGGTGTACCGGGCGGTACATCAAGGCATACCGAGCGGTACACCTTGGTGTACCGAATAATTTTATACATTTTTATACTGTAGCAGTGCTACAGTATATTATTGTAGCACTATAGCAATGCTACAGTATAATACTGTAGCACTGTAACGGTTCCGGGCGGTTCGCGTACCGGTAACTCTCGGACCGGTACATATCGCCCAGTACGGGCGGTGTGCTTCGGTATGACAGACCTTGAATTTTACACCAGATGAACAAATCTGCATGCATTAAAATCCCATACATGAATCGTCATCATTCAAACATAAAAAGAAGTTACACAAAAAGAAAAACGAACGCAATAAATAGCCAATAAACTAATACCAGACTAACTAAACACATGGTAGCGTCAAGGTAATTTGGTTGATATTTTATTATGTCAGTTTTGGCAATCACTGAATTTTGAAACTAATATTTTCTTCCTTGAAGCAATATACGCAACCATATGAAGAAATGAGGAAATAGAAAATGTAAGACACAAAAATAGTACCCAAAGCTTGCATAATACGAGTGCTCCTGTATGGCCATTATCTGAACAGCATTGTACCCAAGCCTCTTGATTCGAGGCAGCACATCATCCCTAAAGCTAGTATACGTGTTAATCTTGGGCTCCTGCATATGTCCATAGATTAGCAAGCAAGAAGATTTTTTTCATGTTGTAACTAAAAAGACAAAATAATAACTGTTAGTTCAGAATCCCATAATCCGAGATGCTTATTTTGCATCCTATTTCAAGGAAGTAGCATTCATTTGACCACTTAAAATGAATTCCAACTTCAGTGATCAGAATAAAAGAAAAAACTCATAAAATATGAACCTAGAGTAGGATTCTGATATTATATATTGTCTTTTTCAATCCAAGAAGCCTAGTAGTAATCTAAGCACTAGGGAAAAAAATTATCAATTATTAATTACATTTTACAAGTAAAAGCCTGAAGTCCTCCAGAGCCATCTGCATTCTTTACAAGTAAAAGAGCAAGTAACGATACCAAACCATTTTAAACAACATATCAATTTCAATTGTACTCAGTGATACTATGAAGATGACAGAAATTAGATACATGATTTGGGAGTATTAAGAGTAAAATGTGTAAATTTACTATGCTCAACATTTCAGTTTCTTCCTCTTCTCCCACCCTATCTCTTAAACCTAAGTTGGTTCAATTATTAAACAATATGCTTGAACTGATATTCTTCAAACAGGCAAGCACCAGCCTAAGATGAAGCGGAAAGAATGACCAACAGATAACCTACATCATGGATCGTTGTGCCACCATGTACCAGGCAGTACAGGTAGTATGTACGGGTTCGATAGGGACTGGCACACAGACCACCCTATATTGAGTGGTCCATAACAGGGGACCTAGTATCGCTCGATACAGGGTCTATACCAATTGGACAATCGGAATACGACAATTACTGATCGACACCAATCCATAACAAGGAATCCCATATTGCACGATACAGGTCTATACCAATTGGAACGGTCAAAATCTGATTGTTATCGACCTATACTAGTCAATAACAATCAGATTTCAATCGAAACCAATCAATGGCTAGGATTTGTTGAATTCAAATGGTCGAGTTGACTGTTTGAACCAAATCTAAGGGTTTTTAGATCCTTTCTACCTCTCATCCTCTCCCCTTTCACTCTCTCTAACCATCTACTCTCTCAATCACTTTCTCACACACATACTTCTCTCATTATCTCATTTGCAGTCTCTTGAACTCCACAAAGCTGTAATTTATGGATTGGATTAAGCTTAGGAGGCAAATTAGGAAGGATTAATAGTTAAGTTGGAGGAAGAACTCTCTACTCAAATATATGCGTCTTTTACTCAATTTTTGATAATTTATGAGATGATTAAGCCTATTCTATTTTCTCAATGTCTAATATGTTGTCTAAGGTCTATATGATAATAGAATAGTATTAATTAGGGAGCAATTAAGGCCTTTAATATTGTGATTAGTATATTTAATGTTTTTTTTTAATTAGACATTTAATTGGTCAAATCTTTATATTTCATGTATATTAAGATTATTTACATATTTGTGATGTTATAATAGATTTAATTAGGTTTTAATTAAGTCTTTTAATGCTATGATTAATGATTTTAATGATGATTTAATCAAAATTTGATCCATATTAGATCAATTCAATGTCTTTAATATATATTAGAGTGTTGGGCATGTTTATAGTGGTGAAAAAATACTAATTAGGGATTAATTAACTATGTTAATTCTGTGATTAATGTATTTTTCAGTGTGTTTAATCAAAATTTGATCCATATTGGGTCAATTAAATGTCTTTAATGTTCGTTAGAATGTTTGACATGTTTATAGTAATGAAAGAGGAATAATTAAAGAGTGATTAACTTTGTTATTGTGGGATTAGTATATTTAGTGATGATTCCATTGTAATTTGACTTATATTGGATCAAATTTATGTATTTAGAGCCTCTTAGGCTGTTTAACATATTTATAGTGGTTAAATAGGGCTAATTAGGATTTAATTAGGTTTTTTAATATTGTAATCAGTGTATTTAATGATAAATGTATCATTATTTGACCCTTTATTGGGTCAATTTTATGTATTTAATAATTATTAGTGTTTGGCATGTTTATTATGGTAAAAGAGGGCTAATTAAGGAGTAATTGGTGTTTTTAATGCTATGATTAGTGTATTTAATTATGAATTCATCATAATTTGACCTATACTGAGTCAATTCTATGTATTTAATGCCGAATAGGTTGATTGACATATTTATAGTGGTAAAATAGGGTTTATTACAAATAATCGCAACTTGTTCTTTCAAATTAGGGCTAATCGCAGCTTGCTTATTTGATTCAATCTTGGTAGGAACATGACACCAAAAAGAATAGACATTTGATGATGCTTGGGATCATGCCTAAAAGATAGACGAGAACCATCATCATTGATAGTGCATTTATTGTGACTACATCGACAAGGATAGATGAATCACCATAGTGAAGATGTATTTGGTCGGTGGATATCTCAATGTTGCAAAATGTAAGAAGTTTCTGACGGAGGTCCATAAATCATTTCAAGACAAGTTATAATAGGCAAGGGAAGATATAATTAAAAAGAAGAAAAAAGCTAAGAAAGAATATTACAAGCCTATGCATAAACCGGTTTACGATGAATATGAGGCCACGGCGATGATATTGACCAAGATCTTAGAGCTGGTATTTGTGCATCACTGGAGCATTAATATATGTATGAGGAAGCAATGAGGCATCGATGATCAGACTCACAATAGGAGCATGGCAGTGATAGTGGGTCTACGCCAGAAGGATTTCAACGGTCAACCAACATGAGGTAGCTAACTGCCCCCCTTCAATTGGGCCAGATTGATAATATGAGGTAGGGTAGAACCCACGATTTTATCAGAGGACTTGGAAGGAGGTTAGCACCATATATTATTGATATTAATCTGCAAGCCTATCCTCCACAAACAGTGAAGCAGACATGGATTGACGATGTATAAACAAAAGAAAAGAAGCGAGACATTGGGAAGGCAATAGCTTGATGGTTCAACTTCTATATGATTCCAGCAAACACAGCCAAAGTTTCATATTTTTAAAGCATAATCTCGTTTATTTAAAAGGCTGGTGCATATTACCAGCAAACACAATCTAGAATGTTGATTATAAACTATAATTGACATTAATTATTTGTTATGCTAATAAAATCCTATTTAGATCTTTTTGCAGTCGAGTGGTGGCTATAATTTGGAGGGGACACATCAAATTTAAGGAAGGTTGTTGTCCATGTATTTTCACAAGCGATGACATTGAGTGGTTATGAGCGTAACTCGCAACATGTTAACATATGCATTGATTTATACAAATGTCCACAACAGACTATTGTATAAATGATTGGAGAAATTAAAATATATCTACTACAACATTCGACTAAAGTTGCAGTGTGACGAGCTGGACAAGGAGCTAGAGGAACTAGAAATCGATCCCATTGACCTCCAATACTACAACGAAGATTCACAATTGTTATTAAAGTGGGTCGAAGCAGCTGAGAACAAAGAGAATCCTCTACTTAATGAGATAGAAGATCCTCCACATCCTTCATATTTTATCACCAAGGCAATAGAAGAAGAGGAAGCACAACCTCAGTAGGAGGAAGATTGTGCTCGATCAAAACATGGTGGGTGGCAGTAGAATCAGTCAAACTATTGGAAAGAATCGGGTCAGGTGACAAGACACCCTTTCAATCGCATTCAACAACCCGCTTAGTCTGGAGACATGGTAGCAACATGAACAATAGTGCCTCAACCGATGATGCAATGGCATCAAGGAGTCGTCTACACAGTTTGAGGGTGGTGCATGGATTAAGGAGCAGTATTTTATGCATGACATCCAAGATTTAGATTATAAAGTTCAACTGGGTATTTGTTAAGTTTATATACGGAAGGGAAAGGGGAAGGCAGTGGATGACTTTGAGCAGATGCAACAGAGCCTACATGACGTAGACACAAAGCGGAACTTGTCGAATTCACAATTGTCGTATTATAAAGAATCTTACGACCAACAGAAGTACAATGGTAGTTGGTCATTCTTCTCCGAGCAGCAATACAATGATGGATATTAAGATACGGTGCAACTAACCAATGGAAAAAGTAGAAGTTTCGGCATTCTCCAACCTTCACTCCAATGCATGCTACAATAATAGTTGTCTTAGGAGTCGTCTCGGACACATGTGATTCATAATGATCAAACTATGACCATCACCACTTTGATGCATCAATAGCATATGGTGTATAGTATATTATGTTATCAGATCAATTTCAGGATTGGGTCTGAGAAACATATCTAATTGATATACCGATACATAAAATCGAGGACTCCGATTCACCGCTCGTGGAGTCCTATTGTTCTTTTTTGTGGTAGAATCAAGTATATTCATTTATCGATTACTTGATTCATTTGAATAATAAAGTTTAAGTTATTTCACTAATAATCTAACAATTCAAATAATTTCTTTATAGATTCAATACCAATAGAAGATGGTATGGAATGTACCATAAACCAAGGTTCGCCGTATCGTACCGTACCGACGTTTCGACCCGGGCTCGGTACCGGTACGGTACGGTATACCGAGCGGTACACCTGGGTGTACCGAGCACTCTAGCAGTGCTACAGTACTGCTACAGTACCGGAACAGTAAGAGGCGGTCCGCGTACCGAAAGTTTGTCGGACCGGTACTGTTCGGTACGGCAAACCATGCCATAAACTACTCCTCAAAGTCTAAAAAAGATATATGCCACTATTCTTTTCTAATTTAGATTATTTTTGTAAAACTATAGTAAATTTATATTTATTTTAAACTTAAAAATCCTAATCTAACTTTTTCTATTTTTTAAGAATTTTTGGAGTTATTTTCAGCCAATTTTTTTTTACTATTGGTATGTCCTGCCATAATGACACATGATACGTTGGTACAGAACCGTACATACCGTACCATCGATCGGACAATACATCAATATGGACCAATACAGTGAACCTTGTCCTACACTCAATGAAAGGGACACTTGAGAGGCCGGAAAGTCACCCCACCTTTTCTACTATTTCTTGATTTCTCTTTTCTTTCGTCTTTTTCCTCCCCTGTTACCTTTCTCTCTTCCTTTCTTTTCCTCATTCAAAATTTTCTTTTCCTTGTTTGATCTGGCACCACTATGTTGGCATAATGGCTTACCTTGCAAGGTGATGACAGTGTTTGCAGCAACAACCAAACAGTACATAGGCTACTGCAAATTTTATAACCTTTCTTTTAATAGATTTTTTCAGTCTATAGATGTCAATATTGATAATTTTTATATCTGAGAAGCATATTTATAAGAAGGTATGGTATAGAGGCATCTTTGTATCAAGGTAGATTATAAAATCATGAATTAAAAGACATCATAAAAAGCTAAATGCATATTCAATAGCCCTTTCAAGCTAATTAGAACGAAATTGATGTCGCAGCACCAAGGATAGTGACTCAGTTAGAAAGTTGACATGATAAAAGGTTCATATGCATACACTAGCTAAACATGGGAATGCTAATTTCTGGTTACAAAATTACGAAATATAATGAGAATTGAACATCCTTTGAGAAACATGGTATACTATACATGCACCAACATACTATATTTGATGAAGATTGATTCATTTGAAAGATATGAGGATCCAAAGTTTTGCTAAAAGTCCTGTGCATTTAATAAAATTATAAGACTTCATTGAAACACAGAAGAAGATAACAATGTTGTATACACCATGAGGTACCAAAATAATGTTCCAAATCAAGAATGGCTAAATAACACTTGCAGTTGAAACTAATAATAACCTTCAGAACAAAAAATCTATGTAAATATATCCAAAAATCCATTCATTTCAACCCATTTGATCTCATTTTATTAAACTTTATGCAACTCACAATCTTAATATCTTTACACACTGTTACATCTTGAAGTAATTTCTTATAGCAATCACATAACCAAAGAAAAGATGTATATAAGACTATAGTTTGCCTTACCCGTCCGTACCGGTTTCGCCCAGCTATCAATATGGTACATATCGAGCTGTACCAAGTGTATCAACACATGATACATGGGGGCATACCGATGCATCGCTCATATCAATCTCTTGTTGGATCAATACATATTGTCCGTACTGAACGGTATGTCACAGTACGACAAACCTTGTATAAAGACAATCCATTGCATTTTTTATTCTCATCAAGGAATCAAATTTCAGTTGTATAGACCCAACCATGGACTGTTATTGGACCATGATGACTGGTACCAGACTACCTATAATTTTTATTATGTCTTCCTTTGATATTGGATGGTACATTTCAATATTAACACCCAGAATACTAGTGTCATCCCAATCTAACCATTTACCGAAACTCATATCCAATCGAGATTTAAATCCTTGATTCCCACTATCTTAGAGACTTGGTAACTAATTATATATTTCAGAGATAAGATGGTCTGAATTTGCAAATGCTGTAGTGACTAGGACAAGAGAAGATATCATTTAATATATGAAGGCAATGAATAAGAAACTTCATATTTATAGAAAGCAAAAAGGATCATAAAAAAAAGTTTGCAAATAATTATTATTTTTATGTTAACCCAAAAGAATCTTAGATTATATATCATGAACGAACTCTTTTTAATCAAAAACAAAATACCAGTGCAACTTGAAACATCTTATATAGATCATCATTAAGGAAAATATTACAAAATTAAACATTAACAATCAATGGGAGGCATTCATACCGGACTACTCATTCCAACATGTGACTCATAAATGCGCAATGATTTTGGAGCTTTCGGTTGAGGGTGTTGGAACACATACTTTTCCTGCAAATGCATTTTAAATTATTATAAAAATATATAGCCACACAAATCCAACCAATGCGCATACAAGACTTTTTAGATCCCATGATATAGAAGCAACAAAGAAGCAACCACATTGGTGTAAATAGATCCGTGCCAATTATTTTTAAAAAAAGAGGATAAAATTCGTACCAATGAAGAATAGCAGAAAATAAGATGATGTACCTCTTCTGGTGGATCATAGTATATTCCATTGTATGGTATTTCACCTGGGGCCTGTACGGAAAATTTGATCCAAGCAGGACTGGAGTCTTTGATGCCAGATGGAGTATCCATGCGTATCTATCATGTATTTTTCAATTGCTCAGAATCATTGTACTACCTTTGTCCCATTTATAAGCAGAAAAGTAGCTTTACACATCACAAATGCATTTCACGTATTTGTGAAATCTATTGACAATGGACACTTGACATACATATAAACAGGATAAGCAAGCACAAAAAAGAAAAAACAATAAGCATATCCTTCTGACATTAAGGATTTGGAAACTAACAATCTCTATTATGAAATTGCACGGTCTCACTTTAGACTTCGATACAATCTGAAAACTAAAGACATAATCTTGTTGTTTCTTAGTAACCATCGGTATATGATACCAAGCATTTATTGAGAAACTGTAACAACTTTGATGCTGCAAAGAACAATATTCTAGTTTTTCTTATAAACAAACAATCAAATCATGGTTTAAAACAAGATTCTCAATACCGTACCGGTATTTCGATCTGGGCTTGGTATCGATACGGTACGGTGTACCGAGCGGTACAACCAGGTGCACCGAACTGTAGCAGTGCTACAGTGCAGAGCTGCAGTGCACCGGTACAGGGCTACAGTTCAAATAACAGTGTTACATTACACTGCACAGGGCTACAGTGCACTGTAGCACTGCTACAGTGCGACCGGTACCGAATCGTTCGTGTACCGTTGACCTGTCGGACCGGTACGTACCACCCATATCGGGCGGTACGATTCGGTATGGCAAACCCTGGTTTAAACTATCAGAAACTATAGAATAGAATCATAAACCATATTCCACTTCAGATGTATCAACTGTTACATCCGAAGTGGTATAAAGTATAAACCATAATTGAAGATTAAAAGATAGCTTTGTAATCCGCACAAGTGATGGCAAACGTATGTTGGCTGGCTGTAGCTATCTACAGGATACAACCTCCTGGAAAGCAGAGCTCACTGCCA
Source organism: Musa acuminata AAA Group (assembly GCF_036884655.1). Taxonomy (NCBI): domain Eukaryota; kingdom Viridiplantae; phylum Streptophyta; class Magnoliopsida; order Zingiberales; family Musaceae; genus Musa; species Musa acuminata. The sequence goes on along the minus strand of NC_088353.1, from coordinate 28,792,067 downwards.
TCAAATATGGAATGAAACATGCTTGTGAAACAGGTGTGAATTGCTCGTAAAAATCCTCAACAAGGAGGAACAATCACCATGGGATTGTTGAATTGTGTACAAAGAATACTCTTTTTGGCAGAATGCTTCCAAGAATGTAAATTTTGTCATGTGTCCAGGAAGAAAACATGAGTGCTTTTCCAAGGAGGAACCTCCAAGACCTGTATTTGGAGAGAATCTTGACCTATGTGGATTCGGCCAAATTTTGTCTTGTATTAGAGCTTTAAAGTAATATATTTCTTCTTTTTCGAAAAAAAAGATTAAAAGGTAGCTGAGAGAGGAAGATTTATTGTGGAGAATGAGATCACTAATATACAGGACCATCTTTGCAAATCCAGCAAGTGCTTCAGAGATTTATTCATAACTATCTAGCAAGCATCTACATTACCCTGGCAACTTCAATAGTCAGCACTGCCCCACCAAGTACTCTGCAAAAAGTGGGACATCAAAGTGTTCTAAATGAGATGCCGCCTTTGCAGGTGAACATTGAATTTGCTTGCTGTGGTAGTCAGCTTTAGATAAAGTCCATTTCATCACCAGGATCTATCTGGCTTATGGTTCATGAACGATCTTGCCAACCGAACCAAGGTTTGGTAATTCAATAGTAATTTAAATGGTCAACAAATTACCAAACTTGACAAAATATAATTGATGAATGAATAGAACTAACAAATCTTGTTACCTGGAAAACAACCTAATGGTGATAAGACTAGTGTGGAGTTTTTTAATACATCTTCAAAGCTAGACACTAAGGGGTTCCTAAAAGAAATTCTTATTCAAGCTTAGAAAATTCCAAGACTTGAGCACACCATTCATCCCTATAATCTGTTTTTTTTTTTTTTTTGAAAAGTTAAAAGACATGGTCAGGACAAAATATAAAAAATGATGAAGCTGTTCTTCAAGTAGATCCTACATGCTTGTTGGTGAACCTCTAGTAACCAAAAATAAAAGTGAAGGCTCCGAGGTCCTTGTATAATATGCACTTTAAGGTAGGTAAGGAGAAAGAGGAAAGGCTTCGATACAACAGTAAGGCCTCCAAAAGCACATGATTTCTTACCAGATGCTTGAATGGTTGATCAGTAATATCAAAAGCTCCAATAAGCAAAAATCCTTTCAAAAGCCATTCTGGAGACATCCTGTCCCACAGCTCTATGCTTTTAATGCCAACAGCCACCTTCAACCCCGACCTGTGTTCCTCTTGCTACTCACCCACCCCCTACTCTCACTATGTGCCTATAAAAACCAATCTTCCCCCCCACCAAGCCCCCCTACCCATTTTCCTCCCCTTTTCTTTTTTCTTCTTTCCCCTTTTTCTATCATTTAATCTTTTGAATAGGCAGTTATTCCTTCTCGGTAGTGTGACTATCTCCTCCAATGGCAAAGAAACTGAATCAATGGACAAGAAATAATCCAAGCCAAAATAGGCCAAGAAGGGAAACCAGCAACCCAATTAATGGAGCCGAAGTACACTAGTGGGAGACAAAAGAAAAAAGTTTCATGAGATATTTGTTGTTTAGCACTCATCTTCTCCTCCCTAATTCTTGTTGATGCTCTTGGATGGAGCCTTGGAGTTGGTGTATTCATCCCTCATTAGAAAGTCAACTTGAAAAACTAAGCAGCTCATCTTAAATCTTCACTCTCAACCAGACTCATATTATCCAATACAAAAATTACATAGGAACAGTGTATATGCTATAGATCCAATTCATTCTGATGGAAACTAGGAATTTTAATGCTTCAAGCATTAGGTTGTCTCTTAGAAGGTGCAAATCTCATTTGGTTTATATAGTCTATGAAGCAAAATCTGTTTACCAGGAAATATATATTTCAGATCAGAATAGTTCAGAAACAAGATACAGGATTGGCCCTAATAGTGACACCAAGGTTCGCCATACAACGATGTCACGAATAAAGCTATAAACAAGGTGTTCAATGTAATGCTCGTGCATGTCTGTGTCTTTCGGTTTTGTTCATACTTTCCACAGCATGTAAAGGGCTTGTAGTAGGTTTGGCAGCCCCATTTTGATTGGATTTTGCGGTCGTTTCAGGCTTGTAAATATAAGTTATGTGTAGTCGTTGCATATTGGCAAAACTACCCAAAAACAAGCCATCCAAGTGGTCATTTTGAGCAAAGTCTTTAATTTTGAATAATACCGCCCATACCGGGCTGTACGTACTGGTCCGCCAGCAGACCGGTATACGGACAGCCTGCTACTGGGCAGTACCATCAATTGGGCTATTTCCACCCGACGATGACCGAGGGAGAAGAAACAAGAGGGAGAAGAGGAAAAAAGAAAATGGAGAAGAGGAGGAGTACCTGCGCCACTCTCCCTCCTCTTCTCATCTGCACAGGGAGAAGAATCCTCTGCGTAGTGGTGAGAAGAGGCGACGTTGCGACGAAAACGGTATTTTATATATATACATATGTATATGTATATACATACATACATACATACATACATACATATATACATACATATATATATATATATATATATATATATATATATATATATATATACGATGTCGTTTTCTTGTGACATCGCCTCAGTGACGTCACCCCGCGTGGGGAGAAGAGAGGTGACGGCGCTGAGGCGACATCGCAGATTTTTTTTTACTTATATATATATATATATATATATATATATATATAGGTATATAATTTCGAATAATACCGCCCGCTCAATACGGGCGGTACGTACCGGTCCATCAGCTGACCGGTACACGGACTGCCCGTTACCGGATGGAATGGTATATATATATATATATTTATTTATTTATATATAAATATTTTTACAAAAAGCGACATCGCGTCGCCTTTTATAAGAATATTTATATATAAATATATATAATTATATATATATATATATAAACTCGACGACGTTGCGTCGCCTTTTATAAAAATATTTTATATATAAATATAAATATATATATATATATATATATATAAACGAGGCGACGTCGCCAAATTATATATATATATACACACATATATATATATATATACATATATATACATATATACATATATACATATATATACATATATACATATATATACATATATACATATATAGGCGACATCACCTTGTTTTTCTATGACATCACCTCGTTTTTTCTGCGACATCGCCTCGACGACATCGCCCCACGTGGGGATAAGAGAGGCGACATCGCAGAAATGATCTTTTTTTTACTTTTTATATATACACACACACCGAGCAGTATACCGAAATATACCGCTCAGTGTACATTGTACCGTACCGAGCGAATATCGAAACTCCAGTACAGTACAAAATTTCAATCCTTGATTTTGGGGGTTTTCTAGCTCCGCAGAGTGGTACGAAGTGTCAACCAATACAGCACCAAGGAGATACCCGAGTGACACATGGTTGGATGGACCTTTAGGGCAGTGTCTAGGGCTAGTACGCTGCCTTGTTTCGTAGCAATGTCATGTGGACACTTGTGGGGACTTTTGGTCATTGCAAACTACCTTGGACCCTTTATCATGCAACTGTTCAAAGCTTACGAAGTCTATGTTTATAATTTGCATTGCCTATCAAATGTTTACTGAAATGGCTACTTATGGATCCCAAGTTAAACGTTTCTCTAACCCGTCTTCTCTTTTATAAGTCCTTAAGGGACTATAAGAACTTTCGGAGAAGCTGACCCTTTGCAAGCAGACACGCAAGGGTGCCGCTACACAACTTAGGCAAAAACCAGCTAAGTCCGTGACAGATGATGTCAAAGCAAGACGAGCACACTTAGAAACACTTGGCATGCAAACATGGGGGACCGAATGAGGTTGCATGTAGGGCAGCCAGCACACGCAATCGTTTGAGGGAAACGAGCATAGATACGTAGGGAAATGAGTCGCTTAGAGGAGCTGGCATCCAAGATTAGCGTTCAGAGAAATAGCCAACCCTTCATGAGAGAGGCACCACGAGGACAAACAAGTTGGGAAGAATATGTAGCGCACAAAGATTGAGATGGATGAATTCGAGCTACGGCTCGACGTTGGCAACCAAACTTAACGATACTTAGGGCACGCGAGGCACTTGGCAAAAGATGAGACCGTGCAAGGTGGGATGGGTTGCTAAGCGACCAAAAGAGGAATGCAAAGCTCACAGAGGTGAGGGGAATTGCTAACTCGAAAAATTCGATACTTATTTAAGGGCTTGTATGCGGATGATGGACTGGCCATGGCTATCCCAAGGCAACCGAAACTCGAGACCATGGAGCATTAAAACTTTCTCTTTGGCATAGAAAGGATACGTCTGTAGGAAGTTGAAGTATATAGTAAGTTCAGCATGCTGCTAGGCCTTGAGGGGCACAACAGGGGTTATATTGGCAAAGAGTTGTAGTCTGTCTTTCCATGAATCAAGAAAAACTACTCGGTGAACACAAAAGTGTTGAAGCAGGTGATCAAAAGGGGCGAAGAAGCGACAACAAGTCTGAAAGGACTTTATTACCCAAAACTAAGCATTTGCTAGAATAGAGATGGACTTGGAGGAGTACCATGATACCATAGAAGCGGATCCACCAATCATGAAGAAAGGGACGTTGATGTGAGACGACGGATAGTAGGGCCACAGGCATGACAACGCCATGTACCACAGAGGTGGGGCTTCTGTGGAATCATCGATCCCTTACCCTCATGGAGGGAGTGCACTTGGTTGTAAAAAGGGCCGAAGAGGTAGAAAATACAGAGGCAAACTCCAAGTACCTAGATAAGGCTGAAAGGTAGAGGCTAGGGAACTTCGTAAGACCAGTGTCAATGGACTTTCATCAAAATAGCCAAAAGTGGGGGACTTCGGATAAATGAAGGAGTGCTCGACCAAGAAACGAAGTAGTACCTTTTCTACTCAAGAGGAGTAGGTGACAGAAATGATAGAGAACGGTACAATCCCAAAATCGACCAATACTATTAGAGGCTTGCTCCAAATGGAGACAAAATTTTGCTCTTTCGGACAAAACTTCTTGCATTCCAGAAATTCGATGGCAATGAGAAGGCGAATCACAGTAGTTAACTCCACACGAGGAGTCTAAACACTTCGGGTTCTTTGGAAGTGTGAAAAAAAAGCAGACAAAGGTTGGTAATTAGCTCGATGCATGGAGCAAGGTATGCAATATTGTACCGTACCGGTGTTTCGAGGTTGGCTCGGTATGGTATGGTACCATGTACTGCTCGGTATGCTAGGGCGTACCGAGCGGTACACCTAATTTAGGTGTAAAACCCTCCGAAAATACCTGAAAATAAAAAAAAGTTATGATAGGGTTTTTATGTTAGAAATAAATATAGTAATAGCATAAGTTTAGCATAATCAATGTAAATTAGGTAAGAATAGTATCACATATCTTTTTCGAGCTTTGAAGAATTTCTTGTGCAAGCTTCGTATTTCAGTCCATTATGAATTGTCCTTATGTAAATATTAAAATATCTACAGAAAAATCATTTGAATAAGGGAGCACAAATATGGGAAAAAAAGAGTTTGTAGAGTTTAGAAGAGTATGAGAATATAATGGAGTATCCTTCTATAGAGTTTAGGAGAGCACAAATGTAAGAAAAAAAGAGTTTGAGATAGTTTAAGAGAGTATCAGAATGTAATGGAGTGAAATAGGAGAGAAGAAAGGTTTAAATACTATGAGAAAGGGCTCCAACGGTCAAATAAGAAGGGTTTAAATACTATGAGAAAGGGCTCCAACAGTCAATTTGACCGTTGGAGCATTGTAGCACTGTTACAGTGCGGTAACGATCGAAATCGGTCAAATAAGAAGGGTTTAAATACTATGAGAAAGGGCTCCAACGATCAAATTGACCGTTGGAGCATTGTAGCACTGTTACAGTGCGGTAATGATCGAAATCGATTGTTACCGCTCTTACCGTTGGAGCACTGTAGCACTGTTACAGTGCGATAATGGTCGAAATCGACCGTTACCGAGTTGTGCTAGGCGATAACGATCGAAATTTCGACCGTTACCGCCCGATATTACCTCGTATCATCCGATATGGGGCGCTTTTAAATGTTCCGCCCGATAGCGGGCGGTCCGCGTACCGGTATGTCGTCAGACCAGTACCATTCGAAATTGCATACCTTAGCATGGAGTACAACCTTCGAGGAGGCAGACGAAGTCAAGTACCTTTTACCTTCTCACCCTTAAGAGAATTGGCGAAGCTGAGTACCTCAATTCTCTTATTTATCCAATAGAGGAGCTCTGTACGTGTTCAAAGACTTTTTGAAGAAAGTAGAAGACAACAATTATCAAATCCTCAACAATAGTTATTCATGCTACGAAGAGTAAACTATCCTCTTCATTTCCTAATATAATGCCAATCGAAACCTACTTGGAGGCGACAACTAAGTGGAAGAGAAATCGATTGTCCAATTTTACAGAGGAAAGACCTCAAAAACTTCAAAGTCTACGAGGCAATGCTCGTTAAAGCTCCAACAGGCATCCACCTAATTCATGCGACATGAGACGTTTAAGAGACCGACGCATAACAAGGAATGTCATTTTCTTCATTTAAATGATCCATAGGAACCAACAAGGATCAACACAACTCAACTGACCCCACACCAAAATTAAGAGTCATTAGCGAGTTGAAGCAGCATGACGGATCAAAGTTTGACTATTTAACAATAGCGACGAAGAGCAGTTGAGAGCCAAGAGGCGCGTTGCAATTGGAGCAAATGATTGAAGATTCAACAAAGGCGAGAAGATGTAATGTCCATAATGGCTTTGACGAGGACGGTGAAGGAATAAGTGGGAGAGAATATCACATACAAAGCCATAAATAAGGTGTTCGATGTAATGCTCATGTATATATCTGTCTTTTGGTTTTGTTCATGCTTTGTACAGTATGTAGAGAACTTGCAGTAGATTTGGAAGCCCGATTTTGGTTAGCTTTTATGATCATTTCAGGCTTCTAAATGTGAGTTGTGTATAGTCGTCACGTAGAGGCAAAACTACTTAGAAACAGGCAATCCAAGTAGCCATTCTGGGGGTTTTCTAGCTACGCAATGTGGTGCAGAGTGTCAGCCAGCACAACACCCAGGAGCTACCTTAGTTGCACATGGCTGGATGGGCCTTTGGGGTAGTGTCTAGAGTTGGTTTGCTATCTTGTTCCATAAAAATGTCATGTAGGCATTTGTCGGGACTTCTGGCTATGGCAGACCAACTTAGACCCTTTTTTATGCAACCGTTCAGAGCTTGCAAAGTCTATGTTTGTAATTTGCATTGCTTATCAAGTGTTTGTTGAAATGACTACTTATAGATCCTGAGTTAAACGCTTTCTCTAGCCCGTCTTCTCTTTTGTAGGTCCTTAAAGGACCATAAGAGGTTTTGATGAGGCTGACCCTTTGTAAATGGACACACAAGGGTGCCACACAACTCAGGCAAAGCCAGCTAAGTTCGTGACAGTGGGGTACGCTCGATATGGGTGGTACATATCAGTCCAACAAGATACCAATACAGACGATATATATTGATTTGTTGGTATGCCCCAATATACCATGTATTAGTATGTCGTTATGATTTGGTACGTACTATACCGACAATCGATTGGCACATCAATTCGGACCGATAAGCCGAACCATAAGTGACACACACTAATACCAATTTGAATGCTATAAATACTAGCATATAATGCAATATCATAAATTTTATTAACACCTAAATAGTAGTTTAAAATGGCCCTCTATCATGATTGTAAAGCTAAGCCAAATGACTTAGTTTGAAATAGCTTTTTAAAAAACAAACTTGCATAATGAAGATTTACATCTTTAAAAGAGTACTAGTTATCTGAAACTATTACTAAAAATAAAAAATAACCATAGCCTAGTGCATGAGACCCCCATTAATGCAGAGCCTCAGGAGAGTCAACATATGGTCTTACCCCAACACATAGAAATAGCTTTGTAACCAAGGAATGTTGTACCACCCAAAATGGTACAGTATGGGTGGTACCGGGCGTTGGCCGATACGTTAACCACCTCCGTTTTGAGCAATCCGATTAAAATAATAAAAAATAGAAAAGTGATGGGGCCTTGTCCATCTCATATTAGGCTTGTGAGCATGAGCCCTCTTCTCATGTACAATGCCACTGCTTCTTCTCATCCTCTTATTTCTTCTTCTCCTTTCTCCTCCACCGCTTCCTCTTCTTCCTTCTTCTTTCTCCCTCCTTTGTTCCTCCATCGCCCCTTCCTCTTCTCCCTCTTTTTCTGCCTCGCCAAAACACTAGTGTGTTGATACACCAATATGTACCGGTCCTACAAATCGTCGAGACAGGTCTGATACCCAAATCAACGAACCTTTGTTTGTAACACTAGCATTGTGACTGTCTTCAATATACACAAGAGTGACGAGCAAAACAAAGAATAGCAGAACCTTTTAAGGCATCTACAGCACAACTTCAATCAGTCAATTGCTAACATTCTGGATTAAAAGTGGTCGGATAATGGTCGCACAGCTACCACCTTAATTATTGTGTACTATTAATGTAAATTTTCTTTGCATATCTCAAGTGCCATGACTTCTAATGAATACAGATCTTTAGAAACTCTAGTAATTAATTATACCACAAAGGAAAGCATGTCATTAGCAGATAAAGCTTTCATGGATATCCAAGACAATAGTTTATACTTTATACTCACTGTCAGATGAATAGATGCCTATTGTTTTGGTAGATGATGGTGCATGAAGGACATCCCACTAGTCCAAGGAGCCCAGAGCACATGAAAGACAAAGAACTTAAGTACCATACCCATTCCGTGTTTATTGGCTGATATTTACTATGCCAAGGCAAACATGGACAGGCTATGGTTATGACACTTATTATCACGCCAGTTCAGAGAATGGCTGGAAAGGCACACATAACATATATTGGAAAATATTGTCCCAGTTGCCACCTAACATAAGCACATCCATGCACTAATCACTGATTTCCACTTTAATGGAATGGCAGCATGCTGATGACCAAGAACCATGTTACAATCAGCATGCTACGGCTCGAGCTTGTTTCATGCTCCATGTGAGTCATGTATGAGTTTTGTCCACAGTCAACTTATTAGCTTATTCTCAGCATAGTATGGGGTACATGCCATGACATCAATACCATGATTATCATTATTACGAAAGAGCAAAGGCAATAACACAGACTCACAGAATATATATATATATATATATATATATATATATATATATATATATATAATAATCTTATAATTATTGCTGTCTTACTCTTCAATACAATCTATAAATGATTTTGAGGGCTTAAATCATCCTTAACTAATAATTTAATATCACCAGTGAAATAGTGTCAGTGCTTTCACCCTTTTAAGTAACTTTGCATTGCTTGAGTCCAATGAGTGTAGTTAGACTCATTAAAAACAATGAATATAGTTGAGACATATATAATTATGTATGGGTCATATCAAAAGAAATATTCTTTGATATAGGCAAATGGAAGAGGCAAAGGATAGGGCTAACAAATAGATAAAATAAAACTAATACCACAGTTGATAAATTTATATAGAAGAGAGGACTCAACTTTGAGCGATATCATAAAAAAGAACTTCAAGAACAAAGGAGACTCGGAGAAAATGAAGATGTAGGAGAAACTTTATATTCCTAACAAGTATGAGATTAGAATTATAATGATTAAAGGAATCAACGAGTATGAGATTTGATAAAGGATTAAAGATAGAAATAATATGGCTGACAACTTTATATTCCTAATATGTCACAATTCTTAATTAATCTATGATCCAAAGATTATTTATCATAATACATGTGTATGACTGAGGGCAATCTCTTCCATCCAAAATATGTATAAATATATTGTACCCCATATGAATGAAATAATTAATTTTTCATAATAAATCTCTTCGTGGTACTAGAGCTTTCTTATTTCAAGTAAGACTTCCCACTCCTCTCTATATCTTAATGATTAGGGATATCAATTGTATACCGAAGAGGTAACCCACTAAATCCATCATGCTTGTTTTCTTTCTCTCTTCTTCCTCATTAATCATATGGTTATCCTAATTCTACAACACTAGTCATGATTTGAATGACTATTTCATAAACCTCTAAACTTTTATAAATATAAGAGTATTTACTTATTTATACTATCCTTAGCTTTGGTCATATATTTTACATAAGTTAACATTAAGATTTAGATCATGTATCTTCATCATCTACTCTCTTAAACATAATATTATTTGGTGTTTGGTTATCAAACTCAAAATATCTTTAAATACCATCATATTATATTTGTCAAATCCAACTTTCCCTTTCAAAACCTTACTCCTTTAGCAATGAGAGCTACTACTACAACCAACTATAGGTAAGCTTATGTGAGACCCCTTCAAAAATGCCACTAGCTAGATTAACAAGTCGTTCTCCTCCGAATCCCTACTCCATTATTGCTCTACTTTAGTAGTATCTAATCCCTTTTGTAATTTTTCTATCTACCCATCTACTAAGCTACTTTGTAATGCCCAATGTAGTAATAGCCTCGATATTGTAGGTGATGTCTTTATCCTCTCCTTGGCTAAGTGATATTGTTTTGTATCAACATGATCAGGTATGTGTAATTAAATCATCATCAACTCTCATTCAACCAACACAACCTAGTAATCCCATCGAGCATGAATATCACATGACAATGTGCTCAAAAAATGATATATTCATATCATGCTAGGTTTTTAATCTCTACACTATCATAAGATCTCCACCCAAACCTACTAAACCCATAAGCATCAGCCAAGTCCAAAAATCCCCTCATTAGTATAATGGTATATGTTAGGAATATAATACTTTACTCCATAATGTCATATAAACTCTTGTACTATTTAATATAGAAAAAAAATCATTGGGTATAAGAGGATCTCTTGAATTAAGAAATTAAGCGAAACTCAAATAGATCCATCGTTAAATACAAAGCACATTTAGTGGCTAGAGGATTTTACTAATTATCAAGTGTTGACTTTATAAAGACCTTCAATTTAATTGTTAAGCTGATAATAATTTGACTCATCGTGAGTTTAACTATCACTCAAACTAATATATATGATAACTAGATGTTAATAATGCTTTCTTGTTGGAGACTTCAATTGAATATATCTATCTATATGCAATAACCCTTAGATTTGTTCATCCTTAATATCTCAACCATGTTTACAAACTTTGAAAAACTATCAATAGACTTTACTAAGCTCTATGAGATCAAATAATTTTTAAGTAATTAACAAATTGATTATTCATCAAAGATCTAGGACCGTTAAGCTATTTTCTATGTGTGGAGGTAGCATTCACATCTTGTAGTCTTTTCTTCTCTCAAAAGAAGACTATTTGAGATTAATTATCAAAGATAAACATGAAGAATGCCTATGGTTGCCACCTAACTCTTCCACTAAATTACTCAAACTATATGATAGTAGCCCTACTATGGATCTCATATAGTATTGACAGATACTTGGTTCTTTATAATACTTATCTCTTACTTATCTAGATATTTTATTTATAATTATTAAATTATCATAATTTATGCATCGACTCTCTATTACTAATTGATCTACACTAAAGCATATCATACAATATTCTAAAAATAATTCTCAATCATAGATTTTTTCTTTGTAAACAATTGGGTCATAAGATTCAAAACAAAAGCTAAGGATCGAGCAATCGTCACCACTAGGGTAGAACTCAATTGGGTCACCCACTTGCTTCATGAATTTTACATCATCTACTAGTCGACTCCAACAATATACTATGATAATATTAGTGCACCTATCGATACTCTAATCTGGTGTTTTACTCTTGCATGAAATACAGTATCATCGATTTTCACTTTATCAAAGGTCAAATTGTCGAATAACAACTATATGTATCCCATGTTTATATTTCTGATCAACTAGCTAACTCCCTCATAGAGTCACTTGCTCGTAAGGTATCCACTTATATTATTCTAAGATTGACATTAATGATAAAAGCTCAATTTTTTAAGGATATAATAGAGGATCATGATACCAGATCAGTGATATAAGTAAATCTGACTATAACCTTATATTCCAAATATGTTAAGATAGAAGATCAATGATATACAGTATATAAATACACACTGTAAATGAATGAAACAATCAATATTTTATAGAAAATTTCTTCAAGATTAACTTTGACATTCTAATGGTGGTGATCAAAGCAAAACCCTATTGTTTGTTCTGTCTATATAAGCTCACAAAGATAAAGGGTTTCACCCTCTCGAAATAGAGGTAGCTACGATGGCTCCTATCGTCAAGCTTCTCCTCTTTGTTGCACTCCTGCTTCGTATCTCTACAATAGGTATCCTCTTCGCCTCTCTCCTCCAACGGGTCGACAATAACGTAACGCATGCTTTGATCGTTGTTTGTAGTAATAATAGATGGCTAGGGATGCGATCTGTCCAGTATTTAGGTGCAGCAGCCAAACAGGGGAGATGGTAGGCAAGGACCCGGTTTTCGAGGTGGAGGTGAAGAACCTGTCCAGCTGCACCATCTCTAGCGTGTTCCTGCGCTCCGTGGGCTTCGCTAGCTCCATTGTAGTTGACCCCAAGTCGTTCCGGCGGGAGGGCACAAACCACGTCGTCAACGACGGCAAAGGCATCTCCAGCTCGTAGTCCTTGGAGTTTCGTTATGCCTAGGAGAGAGCCTTCGCGATGTCTCCTGTGAGCCTGCAAGTGAACTGCTGATGAAGCAGTGGCACTCACTGGCCATGCCTGTAACACAAGATCCGAACACTTGATCTTTTGAAGAGTCGAGGATGGAGGCGTCGCAATGCATGTGATGTTGGGCTGATGGCCCATATTCAGCCCATGTGGGCTTTATCAGCCCACAGCCCACACCCTCTCTTAACCTAACCCTAATTAAGATTAGGGGGGTGTGGTGGCTGCGTTTTAGAGGCAGATTAAGGCTATAATAAGGCAGCAACGAGGCAGATCTTTGAGGCCACGGGATTCCAAAGAGAAGGAGGAGATCAAGGCAGAAAAGGAAGAGAAAGAAAGGGAAGAAGACAAGGACAACGCAGAGAGACTGTTCACAATCATCTAGCAGTGTTCTCATCTCAGGTTAGATCAAATCTACAGTAGACTCTTGCTGTGATTACTTGGGGAGGTTTTAGATATTGTGGGCAGTGACGTGATCCTTATATCCCAGTTATTCTCTTGTGGTTGTTGCTAGGGTTTTGGGCAAGAGATTGAGATTTGTATATTCATTATTCTCATAGTGGATTATCTCTAGTTTGCCCCGTGGTTTTTACCCTTCACATTGAAGGGGTTTTCCACGTATATCTTGGTGTTCTGTTTGATTGTGTTTCCATTTTATTCCGCTGCGTATTTTGGTCTTCTAGTATTTGTTCCTATACAAAGGTTATTCCTCTTTTTATCCCCATCAACTGGTATCAGAGCGGGGTTTTGGTGATTTAATTTTTGTATTTGAACATGGAGGCCAGTAATATTTCTCGCATGATTAGTTTAAATGGAAATAATTGGATGATATGGAAACCAAGAATGGAAGATCTCTTGTATTGCAAAGATTTGTATGGACCTTTGCAGGGGGATAGTGCAAAACCTACAACTATGACAGATGATGAGTGGAAGAGGTTAGATCGAAAAACAATTGGGTTTATTAGACAGTGGTTTGATGATAGTGTCTTTCACCATGTTTCTACTGAAATTTCTGCATATTCTCTTTGGAAAAAATTGGAAAGTCTCTATGAGAGAAAAACAGTTGGCAACAAAGCTTTTTTTGATCAGAAAACTTGTGAACCTAAAATATAGAGAGGGTGCTTCTATTGCTGAGCATTTGAATGAAATGCAGAGTATTACTAACCAGTTATCCTCTATGAAAATGTCTCTTGATGATGAGTTGCAGGCATTGTTACTTCTCAGTTCATTACTAGAAAGTTGGGAGACATTGGTGGTTTCCCTCAGTAATTCTGCGCCAGATGGTATTGTCACTATTGAGTCAAGTAACAAGCAGTTTGTTGAATGAGGAGTTGAGAAGAAAGAGTTCAGCAACATCTCAGAATGATTCACAGTCACTTATCTCAGAGAACAGAGGAAGGTCAAAGTTCAGAAGCAGTTCACGTATGGGTAGGAGCAAGTCAAGATCAAGAAAAGATATTGTTTGCTATAACTGTGGTGAGAAAGGACATTACAAGAACCAATGTAAGCAACCTAAGAAGAACAAGAAAAAGGGAAAAGAAGTGGAGTCTACAGAATCAAAGGATAATACTACAGCTACAGTGCAGGGTGGTGATTATTTGATTTTGTCTCCTTCTGATGATATTTTTTCTTGTGTGTGTCAGGATCTTGAGTGGGTGATTGACACAGGTGCTTCTTATCATGCTACACCTCGGAGGGAGTTTTTTGCTACATACAGGTCTGGAAACTTTGGTGTTGTCAAGATGGGCAACTATGGCACAGCAGACATCATTGGCATGGGTGATATCCATTTAAAGACCAACCTTGGCTGCAAGTTGGTACTTAAGGATGTGAGACATGTGGTTGACTTGAGGCTGAATTTAATTTCAGTTGGAAGACTAGATGATGAAGACTATGACAGCATATTTCATAGAGGGCAATGAAAACTCAGTAAGGGTTCTCTTGTTATAGCTAATGGAAAGAAATGTCATACTTTGTATAGGTTGTAGGCTAAAGCTTATGGTGAGCAGTTAAATGCTACAGAGAAAGACTTCAGTATGGAGTTGTGGCATAGGCGATTGGGACACATGAGCGAGAAGGGGCTGCAAACTCTTTCCAAGAGAGAGGTATTACCAGATCTCAGAGGTATACATCTGAACCCTTGTATTGATTATTTAGCTGGTAAACAACATAGAGTTTCATTTGCTAGTGCTGCTTTGTCAAGAAAAATGCATGCCTTAGACCATGTTTATACAGATGTATGTGGTCCTTTGAGGACAAAAACTCCTGGTGGATCTGTTGATGTTCTTGGTATAAGTGGTGCACTTTATTTTGTCACTTTTATAGATGATTTTTCTAGGAAAGTTTGGGCCTATGCTTTGAAGACCAAAGATCAGGTTATTAATGTCTTTAAAGAGTTTCATGCTAGGGTTGAAAGGGAGACAGAAAGGAAATTGAAATGCATAAGATCAGATAATGGTGGTGAGTATACAGGATTGTTTAATGACTATTGCAGGTCACATGGAATCCAACATGAGATGACAGTTCCTGGTACACCTCAGCATAATGCAATTGCAGAGAGGATGAACCGCACCATCATGGAAAAGATCAGATGTATGCTTTCACAGGCCAAGCTACCCAAAAGGTTTTGGGATGAGGCTTTGAGGACTGCAGTTGATGTGATCAACTTATCACCATGTACAGCCCTAGATGGTGATGTTGCAGAGCATGTATGGTCAGGGAAAGATGTTTCCTACAGGCATTTGAAAGTGTTTGGTTGTCGTGCATTTGCACATGTTCCAGATAATGAGAGGTCCAAGCTGGATGGTAAGTCTAAAGAATGTATTTTTCTTGGTTACTCACATGATCAGTTTGGTTACAGGCTTTGGGATCCAGAAAAGCAGAAGGTGTTCAGGAGCAGAGATGTGATCTTCTTTGAGGATCAAACCTTTGAGGATTTGAAGAAGAAGGCACCAGCCAAGACTTCTGCAGAAGGATTAGCAGATTGTGACCCAATTACTCCTCCAGTATATCAGGGTGATGGGGGAGATATGCAGGAAGATGGTGTAGAACCTGATATTGATCTACCTGTAGGACATGTTGAGCAAGAAGAAGTAGGAGAGCAAGTTCCCGCAGAACCTCAGTTGAGAAGATCTTCTAGACAACGTCAACCTTCCAGAAGATACTCTACAGATGAGTATGTGATGCTTACTGATGCAGGTGAACTAGAGAGTTACCAGGAAGCAGTTGAGAGTGAGCAGAAAGAGAAGTGGTTAGCTGCTATGCAGGAAGAGATGGATGCTCTTCAGAAGAACCACACTTATGATTTGGTGCTGCTACCAAATGGAATGAAGGCCTTGAAGAACAAGTGGGTTTTTAGGTTGAAGACTCAAGAATATTGTTCTCAACCAAAGTACAAAGCTAGATTGGTTGTGAAAGGCTTTGGTCAAAAGAAAGGTATTGACTTTGAAGAGATATTTTCTCCTGTTGTTAAAATGTCTTCTATTCGTGTTGCTCTTGGTATTGCTGCTAGCCAGGACTTGGAGGTTGAGCAGTTAGATGTGAAGACAGCTTTCCTTCATGGTGATTTGGAGGAGGAAATTTATATGGAGCAACCAGAAGGCTTCAAAGTCAAAGGTAAAGATAATTTTGTCTGCAAGTTGAAGAAGAGCTTGTATGGGCTAAAGCAAGCTCCAAGACAGTGGTACAGAAAGTTTGATTCATTTATGACAGAAAATGGATACAAAAGAACGGCTTCAGATCATTGTGTGTACATCAAATGGTTTGGTGAGGATTTTATTATTCTCTTACTTTATGTTGATGACATGCTTATTCTTGGGAAAGATATGTCTAAAATTGACAGGTTGAAGAAGGAAATGAGTGAGTCTTTTGCAATGAAGGACATGGGGCCAGCAAAGCAAATACTAGGCATGCAGATTTCTCGTGACAGGAAAAACAAGAAGATTTGGTTGTCACAGGAGAAATACATCGAGAAGGTATTGGAAAGATTCAATATGAGCAATGCTAAGCCAGTTGGTTCTCCTCTTGCAGGTCACTTCAAGTTGTGCTCAGAACAGAGTCCGTCAAGTGATGAGGAGAAGGAGAAAATGCAAAAGGTTCCTTATGCTTCAGCAGTTGGAAGTTTAATGTATGCAATGGTATGTACGAGGGCAGACATCGCATATGTAGTGGGTGTTACTAGCAGATTTCTTGCAAATCCAAGCAAAGAGCACTGGGCAACGGTGAAGTGGATTTTTAGATATCTCAGAGGGAGCTCTAAGGTTTGTTTAAGCTTTGGAGGTGGACCACCTGTGTTGACAGGTTACACAGATGCAGATATGGCCAGAGATATAGATACGAGGAAGTCTACTTCAGGTTATGTACTTACTTTTGCAGGGGGAGCTGTGTCATGGCAATCTAGGTTACAAAGGTGTATTGCTCTCTCCACCACAGAAGCAGAATATATTGCTGCTACAGAGGTATGCAAAGAAATGTTATGGATGAAAGAATTCTTACAAGAATTGGGGCTGAAACAGAAAAATTATGTGGTGCATTGTGACAGCCAGAGTGCCATCCATTTGTGTAAGAACCCAATGTTTCATTCCAAGTCAAAGCATATAGATGTCAGATACCACTGGATTCGAAATGTATTTGAAAAGAAGCAGTTGCAGCTTCAGAAAATTCATACAGATGACAACGGAGCAGACATGTTGACGAAGACCTTACCAAAAGAAAGACAGGAGATATGCCGACAGTTGGTCGGCATGGCTTCACATTGAGGAGTCATGGGACAGCCTCCCTTATGGGCTGAAGGGGGAGGTTGTTGGGCTGATGGCCCATATTCAGCCCATGTGGGCTTTATCAGCCCACAGCCCACACCCTCTCTTAACCTAACCCTAATTAAGATTAGGGGGGTGTGGTGGCTGCGTTTTAGAGGCAGATTAAGGCTATAATAAGGCAGCAACGAGGCAGATCTTTGAGGCCACGGGATTCCAAAGAGAAGGAGGAGATCAAGGCAGAAAAGGAAGAGAAAGAAAGGGAAGAAGACAAGGACAACGCAGAGAGACTGTTCACAATCATCTAGCAGTGTTCTCATCTCAGGTTAGATCAAATCTACAGTAGACTCTTGCTGTGATTACTTGGGGAGGTTTTAGATATTGTGGGCAGTGACGTGATCCTTGTATCCCAGTTATTCTCTTGTGGTTTTTACCCTTCACATTGAAGGGGTTTTCCACGTATATCTTGGTGTTCTGTTTGATTGTGTTTCCATTTTATTCCGCTGCGTATTTTGGTCTTCTAGTATTTGTTCCTATACAAAGGTTATTCCTCTTTTTATCCACGTCATGTGAATTGCTATGCGTGGAAAAAAAGCCTTTTTCTTTATCCTTGCAATCTTCGTTTGGAGTTTCATGCATGAAATAAACACTTGTCATGGTCTTCCTTTTGATTGTTTTAAAGTGTATGGCATAAAAATCGTTGTTTTTCTATTATGTTTTGTTTTAAAAAAGAAATTATATTGTTCCTCGTCCTGCATCATAAGTTTAATTTATCTATCTTACACGTTGTATTGGGAAAAGACATCATGAAATGAAAGAACGTATAAAAACAAAAAGGTTATACTGAGCAGAGTGACTATGAAAAGGTAAATAACTATTCAATGGTTCCATGACCCTTAAAAACTGTCTTTCCTAATATTGTACGTGGAGAAAATAAAATTACGTGAAGACTCTCCTTCGGCATACTCTTATCTCACCTTTCAATCGTACCTCTCTATATCTTCTTCTATTCCCAACTCATATTTCTTCAACTACTTTTTCTTTTTAATCTTTCATCAAAATGCAAGAGGCACTCAACATCCGTAAGCTCTCAAGCAGTACTTTCAGATGATCTCAAGAATCTTGGATGCTTCATGCCACCATTAATTTATATAAATCCCACAAATGATGGGATTGATTTAATTGTTTTTCATTCTATAAATATCATTGTGATGTACACAACAAAGATATGAATAAATACAAAGTTTATTCTTCATCTTCTTCAAATCTCTTTTTCTTCTTGAAGTTCTCTTTCATGACATCACAGTAAGACACTACTTAAAGTTGAGTCGCCTGTTCTAAGATTTTTTCTTTTGATGTGACTCAAAGATGGATAGATAGATAGATAGATGATTCTAAACTCATTTGTATTATTTTCAATAAGTTTAACTATACTCATTGGGCTGGAGACATCTAGTATATCAATGTACAAGTAATAAGTCTTATGTCTAAGTTCATGTGTAGATGAAAGTTTTTTGAAAATAAAAACACACTTATTGGGCTAAACTATGCAAAGTTTTCTTTTTCTTTTTTTGCAAAGGTCGAAAGCTTTAATACTAATTCAGTAGTGATATTAAATTACCAATTGAGGAATGATTCAAAATCCTCAAAAGCATGTGAGGATCGTAGTGAGACAATAATAAACATAAAATTATTACATGGACAAGCTAGTACCTCAGTTACATCCATGTATTTTAGTTGTTTCGAAACAAAATTTTGAGAGTTTTTATCTATTCATTGTGCTTCAAGATACTTAGCTCGACAATATCACATTTTCACCGATTTGCATCATATGAAATAGTCCCTCGATCAATTTGTTAATGAGTTCTATTCTTAAATGACGTCTCTTACGGATCAACTTGCTTTGCTTGAACCTCGATGGGAATGTAAAAAGATGGCATTGTATTATTTGAGATAATCCATTTCTAATGACTTTAAAATGATGCTTTAGAGCTTGTTGGGGCCTCTTTGCTTTATCGCAAACCACTTCCTCGGATATTTTCCTTTCAAAAGTTTCATCTCAAAAAATAGTAAG
>NC_088353.1:28730000-28767500 GCF_036884655.1 Musa acuminata AAA Group | reverse complement strand
AAATGTAACTTATGAAAGGAGATACAAGCCCATTATAATACAAAGCCACCAATGGACATAGTATAATAGATCATACATCAAGCATGATCCCTTATAGTATTTTATCATACTATTTCTTGGATGTATACGTGAATGAATGGATGAATGTAAATAAATGATCATGACTATTTATGTATCCCTATTAAGAGCAAGACAATTCCCTTTGGGGATTAGTGAGCTATCGAATGTGACTGTTAGATAATTCTTTCATCCGTTGTTAAGAGTGTGATATTGGTTCTCTCCATTTGTTATTGAGAGGAATCTATCATATGGAGTATTTCTTTTCATCTGCTATTGGGAGAGTGCATTATTAGGTGTGATGTATGTCTTTATTATTTAACTATTATGTATGTGTTGTATATGATTAATGTATAAATTTGTTGATTACATAACAATTATCATTATTTTTCTGATTTATGAGTTTTATAATAAATCAATATACTATCATTTTATATTAAATTATTAATACTTATGTATGCTTTATGAATAATGTGGATCACTTTTCTAATTTTTCAGAGGTTCCTACCAACATACGTGGTTATCAATATATTTTTATTTTATATTTATTTATAGAGTAATTTATTATTTTATAATAGATTTGAGACTTGGATGGAAGAGATTTTTTCATTACTTGTGCCTCTACTGAGAAGATATGATATTTTTTCTAGTTAATAAAATATTTACTATTATAAAGATAGGGATTTGCATTCAATAATAAATTTTTTTTATAAATTATAAATAATAAAATAATAATTTATTATTTTTTATAAATCTAGGATGTGAGAATTTAATGGTATCAAAGTAATAATTTTGAGGACCTGTTATAATTTGGTATTCTAGGATTAGAATATTAGATGACCCAATTAGTGTTTGAGATTTAGATTTAGAGAATTACATAGTAACTTAAGTAAACCATGATTTTAAGAGATTAAGATTATTTTATTAAGCAAATATGTTTTTTTATAAAAATAATTAATTAAGGATGTTACTCAAAGGAAATCTTATTAAATGACTTGAATTGAGATTATTAAGAGACCAAAATTTTAGTATATTTTCTTGAAATTGTAATAAGTGTTATAATATTTTATCTTAGAAACTCTTGTAAATTTTTGAATATAATTTTAGCATGACTCTTGTAAACTCTTGTAAAGTGTTATCCACTTGTAAACTCTTGTAATATAATTTTATCTTAGAAACTCTTGTAAACTCTTGTAAAGTGTTATCCACTTTTCGAAAAGTAGATAAGAGATATTGATTTGATTATAGAATGTATTAATTTCTATTTGATTATATGGTGCTTATGTTCACTATGATATATTTAGATTTTTATTTTATAAAAAAATAAATTAATTAAGTTTAGTTCGACCATATCTTTTTAATGTTGGGGACCTCAAATTTATTTATATAATTTTGATATAAATTTAAAGTAGATTATACATGAGTAAAGTTTGACTTATTACTTTTGTTACCCTTTATTATAGAATATTATTTTTATCTATAATTATGGATATGATAAATTTAATAAAAAATTATAAGAACATATTTGCTACTTATTATGTGATTTCTTTCAGGTCGATGATTCTGTATCTTTTTTACTTTTATCATACATTATTTTGAATACTTTTAACATGTCTATTTTTACTAATTGAAGATAAAAGTTTTGACAAATTCTATGTATACAAATTTTGTAAAGTCTTTTAAAAATATATAAATTGAAAAGTATTTACCTTTATAATTTTGTTACCTAGTATTATTCTTAAAATTGAAATTAGATTTGATACACATTAGGATGGTTTGTAGAATTTTTTTTTTGACATTAATAATATACGGGCCTTTGTAGTTGAATAAATTTGATAATGTATTGATATTTAAACTTAATTGTATGAGTAACTAATTTGAATAGAGTTTTGATTTAATATCAAATTAATTATCAAATATTATTTGTCTAATGCAATAATGAGATCTAATGAGAATTAAATATAATATTATTTTTTTGACACATATAATAAATAAATCATTAAAATTATAAAAAATATATGTTGAATAGTTGGATAAATTTTTATCCTTTCAATTGCTTTTGTTTGTTGAGTCAAACCTCAACTTATGTTTTATGTCAACAACCAATTAATTTTTAAAATTTAAAAATTCTAATGATTTATTTGATATGGGTAATCTAAAACCAAAATTATTGAATGAGTTTCCTCATTTTTTATATATTTTATGATGAAGAAATGAAAATATAAAAAATCTTATCTTTTGAATTAAAGTTGTCGAGTGACATATTTAATCTAAATATTTTTCAAGCTGATTTAGATTTATCTTTTGACTTAGTATTTTAAGTACTAACTATATTGATTAATATCCTTTTCTAGGTCAAATTTCAAAACCAAATTTTTGTTAAGTGGGGATAAATATAATCATCGATAATTTCTCTCTTAACATAAATTAATTATTACAAATAATATATTATTTTATTTAAATTATTAACTTCCTTATTTATGTAATATGGTTAAGAAAATGATTAAAATTGATTTAATAAGTGATATGATTTTTAGGAAGTAAATAATTTATATTTCACTTTTGTGTATGAACCATATGAAATAAATATTATATTTCTATATTTGTATATGAAAATAAAATAAAATAAAATTATAACTTACTTTTTGGGTTTTTGGGGAGAGCTTATCTTCTTCTATATAAAGGAGGTACTTTCTTCCTCATTCTCTATCAAGCTTGGCAGTGAGAGGATTAAGAGGAAGATTTTTTAAAGAGAAGATCATAGAGGAGAGGTAGGATCCTTTATTCTTTTCTAATTAATTTTGATTTATATTTTAAAATCTTTGATATTATGATTGTTATAATTTTATAATTAATAAATAATGATAATTTATTTATGATGTTAGAATGATTATTGACTCATAATGATCTCTTAAGCTTAAATAAATTTGAAGATTGATTTAATTATTAAAATTTTTATTTTTTTTATTAACATAATAATTTTATCTTATTTAATTAGATATATCTATCTTTCAATAATTATGTGTGATTTTCTATGATTTAATTAGTTTTAAATATAAGATCATGAATTAAAATTTTTTAATTCATGAATTTGAGTTACTCATTGATAATTTAAAATATTAAAAACTAATTTGATAAAAGTAATTGAACTAGGGTTTGTCTGACCTAAGTTAAGTTAATTTACTAGATCGGATTAATCCAGCCCTTTAACCATGTATGATTCAACCCATACGGCCAAGTACGACCCAGCTCCTATGGCCATGTATGATCAAATCTATGTGGCTAGGTATGACCTAGCTAGTGTAGGATATATAGGACCCATCCTATGTGATAAGGAATGACCTGACCCATGTGGCCATCTATGACCCATCCTATATGGCCTGGTCTAGCTTGAAAATGATTATTGGTTTTTTATTTTTTTTAATTTATGATATTAATATAATTATTAGTATGTAATATATGTGACTATATTAACGGTCTATATTGGAAGTACAACATGTGAAAGAGCTATAGACCCATCACAATACAGAGTCACCAATGAGCATAGTCTAGTAGATCATGTATCAAGCATAGTCTATCATAATATTTTATCATACTATTTCTTGGATTGCGTGAATGAATGAATGTATATAAATGAATAATCATAGTTATTTATGTATCCCTATTAAGGACAAGTAGGGTGATTTCCATCGGAGATTAGTGGGCAGTCAGATATAACGGTTAGATGGTTCTTCCATTCGTTGTTAGGAGGAACGTGTCCCCACTTAGGCAAGTGAGAGATACTACTCCATCTACTATTGAGAGTGTGATCTGAATTCTCTACATCTACTATTAGGACAAATCCATCCTTAGAATTGTGTCTCTCCATTTGCTATTAGGAGAGTGCACCATCATATATAATGTATGTTTTTGTTATCTAATTATTATGTATGTGTTTTATGTGATTGATGCATGATTTTATTTATTACATAAGAATTATCGTTGCTTTTTGGATGCATAAGCTTATAATGAATTGATATATTATCATTTCATATTAAATTATTGATATTTATATATGTTTCATGAATATTAAAAATTATTTTTATGATTTTTTAGAGGTTCCTACAAACATGTGTAGTTATTGATATATTTTATCTTATATTTATTTTTAAAATAATATATTAATTTGTGATAGATTTGAGACTTAGGTGGAAGAGATTTTTTCGTCACTTGTGACTCTACCAAGAAGATGTAGTCACTTTTCTAGTTAATAAAATATTTATTATTATAAAGATAAGGATTTAAATTTAAGAATAAAAAAAGAGTATCTTTTGTAAATTATGAATAATAAAATGATAAATTATTATATTTTATAAATCTAAGATTTGACATAATCAATTAAATATGAATATTAATTTAACTATAACTCAAGAACATATCTAGACCAAATATTATAGAGAGCCTTACCCATATCAGGCCCAAAATTTTAAACCTAGGGGTATGAACTTTACGAACAAGGGTAAAATGTTTAAATCTAGATTCAAACCTAATCAAAAGCAAAACTCTAAATTCAATCCTAATTCAAATTGAACCATCTTAGATATGGTGAATGCAATGATTATAAGTTCAGGTGTACTATAAAACTTATTGTGGGAAGCTTTGCTATTTACAAGTTATATTCTTAACCGAGTACCTGCAAAGGATAAGGATTAGACTCCATATGAAATCTAGAAAGGATACACAATGATACTAAATTATCTTCTGAATGTGAGGGTGTTTAGCTAAGTTAATATTTTCGAACTTAAAAGAAAGAAAGTAGGTTCTAAAACCATAAATATTATTTTTGTTAGATACTTTTTGAATAGTAACACTCATAGATTTCTTATAATAATTTTTTATTTTTTAAAATTTTAAATGATACGATGATTGAATCGAGAGATGCTACTTTCTTTGAAAGTATTTTTCCTTTGAAGTTTAGAATTTCATTTGATATTCCAATTCTTCTAGTTTAATTCATTCTTCTAATAAATACTACTATCTTGAAGGTGCTGATAAAAACTTCTACAAATTATTGTAAAGTTCTAAACTTGAATTCCATCACCTTCATCATTTACCTTTTACTAAAAGAAAATACTATTCTCTTAAAGTCAAAAGGAATATAGGTCCTTCAACCACGGACCAAAATACTTAAGCAAGAGTTATTATGATATACTCATCAGGCCCATATAAGACAATCATAGTCAATATCTACTTTCGATGTGGGACTAAGTGGGGTGTCGCTAGAATGAAATGAATCTAAAATAAAAAAAACTGTTTAGTAATGATTTCATAACTTAATTGATTTAAGATTCATCTAATTCTTTTCGAGGTGCTATAAACTCTTCATATGCACTTCCTGGATAATAGCCATTAACAATAAGATTGAATATATTTTAAATAATAATACTTGGATTCTCACTGATTTACCTTATGAGAAAAAAAACTTTAGTGCAAGTGGATCTTAAAAAAGAACATGAGAATTAATGAAATAATGAAAAACTATAAGGAATGACTTGTAGCTTAAGGCTTTGGTGAGAAAGCTAGTTTCTATTATGTTGATACATATGCACTTATGGCTCGTATCATTACTATTCGAAGCTTTGCTTTAATTTATAAGCTACTTATTCATCAAATGTATGACTCTGCCTTCATATACGGTGATCTTGGAAAAGAGATTTATATGACTCAACTAGAAGGTTTTATTATATGGAGTGTCAAAAAAAAAAAGTATGTAAGCTAGTCTGATCACTTTATAGACTTAAGAAGTACCCAAATAGTGCAACGAAATTTTTTTATAGTATTATCTTTTCCTTTGGTTTGCAAGCTAAATGAACTTGATGACACTCTTATTCTTACTCTTGATCTTGATATAATTAATAAAATTAAAATGTTCTTATCAAATCATTTTGATATAAAAGATCTTGGAGAAACATACATGATTTTAAGAATAAAGATCAGAAGAAGATCATCTAATTTAGTCCTCTTGTCTTAGTCTCACTATACCCAAAAAAAATTATTGAAAAGTTTGAATATTCTAATTGTTCAATTGTCTCTATACCTTATGATCCCAGTGTTCATCTCTTAAAAAACACAAGTCTATGAATCAAGAAAATAATTCTCAAATTATTGAATCTCTTATATACCTATATAACTGAACGAGACATGATATAACTTATAGTGTTTCTAGATCAAGTAGATGCATTAGCAATCCTAGTCTAAAATATAGAGTGCTTCAAAATGAATATTTAAATAATTTAAAGAAACATTTTGATTTTGGATTTATATTTGTTAGGTATCCATCTATACTTGAGGGTTATAGTAATGCGAATTGAATTTATGATTCTTTTGAAATTAATTCTATATATGGATATTTCTTTAGTTTAGGTGGTAGTGTTATCTCCTTGCAATTAGTCCACTAAGCAATCTATCATTGTTAAAAGTACTATGGACGCTGAATTAATTGCATTAGATACTGTAGCTACATAAGTTGAATGGCATAAAAATCTTTTAACAAATCTACGTATGATTTCATTACCTCTGCCACCTATTTCAATCCATTGAGATTCAAGAGCTTCAATAGAATTTTGTGGCATGATGTTTAGTCAACCATTGTACTATATTAAATATGAACAAAATATAGCTGATACCTTACTAAAGGCTTAAATAGAACAAAGTTTCTAGAATCATCAATATAGTAAGTCTTCTAGCAGTGGGAACTGAACTTTTATGAATGACGATCCGCTAAAGGAGGTTCAATATAGTAATAACAAACTAATTGGTTGATCGAGGAGCACACTTGCCAGTACTTTCAAAGTGCATAATATATATTGTGGTGAATATATATCGTAATAGTGATTTGTGCTTCTTTGTAGAGGGATAAGAAGAGTATTATTCTAAAAAAGATCTAAA
Organism: Musa acuminata AAA Group; assembly: GCF_036884655.1. NCBI lineage: Eukaryota > Viridiplantae > Streptophyta > Magnoliopsida > Zingiberales > Musaceae > Musa > Musa acuminata. The sequence goes on along the minus strand of NC_088353.1, from coordinate 28,760,516 downwards.
GTAGTATTTACTTCGCATATCCTTTATAGAGGCTCTCGTATATGAGAGTATTCATAGACAACTGTGACTAGGAATTTGAGTACTATCTAGAAATTCTCAAGAATAAATCAAAATACATGCATATGCCAATAGGTGTACAACCCTACAATATGATATCCATTACTATGTAAGTAATAGTGAAGGTCTAAGTTGAAAAAATATAGTTCAAAACCTGTTTCATTCAAAATAGATTCTATTTACACTAAGTAGGATTTAAGCCTTATAAAAGGACCTCATGACTGTATAGTATAAATTCAAGTAGCATTTAGGGATGAATTGAAATAAATTAATAATATAAAATCTTGGGGACAGTATTAAATTTTGGAAGACTAGGATAGGGTTAATTTAAGGGTCTAGGAGCACATGATTTAGTTTTAAAAGGGGTAGATGTCTGTCCATATAACTTTGTAGGTTTTGTTATGACTTAGGAATTATTTGAAATAAATTGATAATATAAAATTTTTGGAATAAGATAATAAAATAAAATATCAAGGGTTACATTGAATATGGTATGAGATTCTTGTACGAAAGAGCTACTTTTGAATAGTGTTAGAGAACATATCAGGACATAAGCCATCATGCAAGGATTTGATTTAGACTATGTTAATCTTTTGACAATCACACATCAGTATTTTCCTTATTGATTATGATAGTAAAAAGAGAAAAAACCTTATAAGGAAAAAAAAAGAAGAAATATTTAGTTGTCTATGAAGAAAAAAATTATATTACAACAAAGCAATTCAAGAAGACTTTGTGTGACTAGTATTTTCCTTATTCTCCTTCAAAGGAGGCTCGATGATGATTGAAGATGATAGAACACCAAGATATATATATGAAAAACCTCTCCAATGTGAAGAGTAAAAATCACGGGATAAACTAGAGATAACCTACTATGAGAATAATGAATATACAAATCTTAATCTCTTGCCCAAAACCCTAACAACAATCACAAGAGAATAATTGGGATACAAGGATTATGCTACTGTGCATAATATCTAAATTCTCCCCAAGTATTCACAGTAAGAATCTACTGTAGATTTGATCTAACTTAAGATGAAAACATCGTTAGATGATTAAGAACAATCTCTTTGCGTTGTTCTTATCTTCTTCCCTTTTTTTCTCTTGTTTTTCTACCTTGTTCTCCTCCTTTTCTTTGGAATCACATGGCTATAATTTTTGCCCTTGATGTTGCACTTTTTCTGTCTCTTTTCGTAGCCACCACACCCCCTCTAATATGATTTAAGGTTAGGTATTATAGAAGGTGGGTTGTGGGCTGTTAAAGCCCACCATGGGCTGAACATATGGGCTATCAGCCCAACAACCTCCCCCTTCAGCCCATAAGGGAAGTTGTCCCAAGACTCCTCAATATAAAACAATGCCGACCAGCTATCAGCATATCTCTTGTCTTTCTTTTGGTAAGGTCTTTGTCAACATGTCTACTCCGTTGTCATTTGTGTGAATTTTTTGAAGCTATAACTGCTTCTCTTCAAATATATTTCGAATCCAGTGGTATCTAACATCTATATGCTTTGACTTAGAATGAAACATTGAGTTCTTACATAAATGGATGACACTCTAGTTGTCACAATACACCACATAATTTTCCTGTTTCAGCTCTAATTCTTGTAAGAATTCTTTCATCCATAACATTTCTTTGCATACCTTTATAGCAGCAATATATTCTCCCTCAGTGGTGGAGAGAGCAATATACCTTTGCAATCTGGATTACCATGATATAACTCCCCCTGTAAAAATAAGTATATAACCTGATGTGGACTTCCTTGTATCTATATCTCTTGCCATATTTGCATCTGTGTAATATGTCAACACAGGTAGTCCACCTCCAAAGCTCAAACAAAACTTAGAGCTCCCTATGAGATATCTAAAAATCCACTTCACTGCTGCATAGTGCTCTTTGCCTAGATTTACAAGAAATCTACTAGTAACACCCACTGCATATACGATGTCCGACCTCGTACATACCATCGCGTATATTAAACTTCCAATTGCTAAAACATAAGGAACCTTTTGCATATTCTCCTTCTCCTCATCACTTGACGGACTTTATTTTGAGCACAACTTAAAGTGACATGCAAGAGGAGAACCAATTGGCATTGCATTGCTCATACTGAACCATTCCAATACCTTCTTAATGTATTTCTCCTATGATAACCAAATCTTCTTGGTTTTTCTGTCACGGAAAATCTGCATGTCCAGTATTTGCTTTGTTGGCCCCATGTCCTTAATTGTAAAATACTCACTCAGTTCCTTCTTCAACTTGTCAATTTTAGACATATCTTTCCCAAGAATAAGCATGTCATCAACATAAAGTAAGAGAATAATAAAATTCTTACTAAACCATTTGATGTACACACAATGATCTAAAGTTGTTCTTTTATATCTATTGGGAAATCATTGGGGGCGACATCACATGCGCAGCGGAAGAACAAGAAAACAAAATCCCCGATTCCCAAAGAGATGTTCGTCGTCGTGTGAAGATTGGTGCGCAAAATCCGCGAAACATAAAACTGCGTATAGAGTATGTTGTGTTACCTAGGGAGATCGTATATCCCTGTTTCCTTGCAGATCCTTAGGAGAGGGTGAAGGAGGTCAAGCGTCCTCCTCTCTAGCGGTGATCCACACAGCAGGGTTGCGACGACGCTCCTCAAGACTCCAGGCCTGCTCTGAGGTGGAGAGGAAGAGGAGAATAGGAAAGGCAAGCAAAGGCTCTAGCCTATGAGGCTCTGAATCCCTCCTATTTATAGAGGTCCCCTATCAAACCCTAATGGGTCCTCCCCTAGTGGGTATTGGATCTGCATCCAATAAGACAAGGGCTCCGTCGGATATCTCATATCTGAACCTCTACTCATCGCAATGCCTACCATATGTGTGTGACCCTCTAGGCCCAATATCGAGTTGGCCGTGAGCCATACCTGTCAGAACTCCTTCTAACCCAGTGAATTATTATCTCTGTAATAATTCACTTGACTCATTGACTATGGAAGTACTAGGCCACTAAGCCGTAGTCCCCAAACGATACAGGGGAATCCAATCCATTGGACCTGTCTGTCCTTAGTTACCGTGTACCTATAATCTCTCATCCATCTAATATCCTAGAGACCGTATATCGAGCATGGTGTTGTCAGACCCATACGGTTTCTACTCGAGTCTCGCTCTAATCGGATTCTCCCGGAGAACTCTTTCTCTCTCAACCCGAATGACCCTGGCCAGGGATTTGTCTGAGCAAGAACACATAGGATATTCCTCTCATGATGCTGAGAGTGGATGATCCTCTATCGATACTCAATAGCCCTCGTAAGGTCGACTACCACTCCCAATGACTAGCTGTACTAGATCTGGGACAGCCAAACCTATAAGTCTGGTATCAAAGAGTGGAGCACTCATACAGGACATCCTTGGTGTCTCAAGTCTAAGGACCAAATACACCACTAGGACTACGGAATCGCCGTCTGACAATAAGGCATCATCAACCATCCAGCATTCCATAAGCGGATCAATCAGTGAACTCATTCTCCAATGAGCACTTGTACTGTATCCCTAGTGTCCCTACACGAGCAGCTATGAGACCAGTTGTATCCATCATATGGACGGGTATACAGCACACCAGTCTATCCGGTTATCACGATGTCCCTCTCGAGTAACCTATGACCGGGATTATTTAGGATATGTGTTTAAAGGTGAATCGATCTCATTATCGTGATCTCATCACGATCCGATTCCCATTGCACAAATCCAAGGACATCACAATATATATATGCACATATGCAATAGTTATAAAGTGATATACACCAAAATATAATAAGCAAAAAGATTCTGTATCAAGTCACACGTGCCATCACTCACGTGATTGGCTTGCTGGGCACCTATGACTAGCAATCTCCCACTTGACCTAAAGTCAATCACCTATGTGTCTGATCCCCATCAGACCCCTATGACGCTCAAAGACAATCTGAGACAACGGCTTTGTCAATGGATCTGCAATGTTATCTTCGGATGGAACTCTTTCCACTACTACATCTCCTCGGGTTACAATCTCTCTGATAAGCTGGAACCTCCTCAGAACACTTCTGATGAGACCCGGGTTCCCTTATTTGAGTAATCGCCCCATAGTTGTCGCAATATAAGGATATCGGCTCCTCGCTACCCGGCATGACTCCCAAATCTGTGATGAACTTCTTCACCTAGACTCCCTCCTTTGCTGCATCTGATGCAGCAATATACTCCGCCTCTGTGGTCGAGTCAACAGTGGTATCTTGCTTGGAATTCTTCCAGCACACTGCTCCTCCATTCAAGGTATACACATACCTTGAATTCGACTTGCTATCATCGACATCAGATTGAAAACTTGAGTCTGTGTAGCCTTCAACCTTAAGGCTATTACCTCCATAGTAAAAGATCCTTAGTCCTTCTTAAGTATTTAAGGATACACTTTACTGCTTTCCAATGCTCCAAGCCTGGATCTGCTTGATACCTGCTCATGACACTCAGAGCATGCGCTATATCAGGCCTAGTACATAGCATGACATACATGATAGACCCTATTGCTGAGGCATAAGGTATCATATTCATGTTTGCCCTTTCTTCTGGAGTCTTTGGGGACATACTCGTAGAAAGCGATTTCCCATGTCTCATCGGTATGAGACCTCTCTTGGAATTTTCCATGCCAAACCTTTTGACAATGGTTTCTATGTACTTGGACTGGGACAAGCCAAGCATCCTCTTGGATCTATCTCTATAGATTTTAATCCCCAAGATATAGGATGCTTCCCCTAAGTCCTTCATGGAGAAATGTCTAGATAACCAAGCCTTTATTGTGAATAGCATTCCTACGTCATTCCCAATGATGAGGATGTCATCCACATATATCACCAAAAAGGTGATAGCACTCTCACTTACCTTTCTGTATACACAAGGCTCATCTTCGTTCTTAACGAAGTCATAAGATCTGATTGCCTCATCAAATCTTATGTTCCAACTTCGGGAAGCTTGCTTTAGTCCATAAATGGATTTAAGCAACCTACACACATTATCTGGGCAGTTCTTGGACACGAATCCCTCAGGTTGCATCATATACACCTCCTCCTCGAGGTTCCCATTGAGGAATGCGGTTTTCACATCCATCTATCAGATCTCATAATCATAGTGTGCTGCAATAGCCAATAGAATTCTGATGGATTTTAGCATTGCTACGGGTGAGAAGGTTTCGTCATAGTCAACATCTTGCCTTTGACGATACCCCTTAGCCACTAACCTTGCTTTATAGGTCTCTACCTTTCCATCTACTCCGATCTTTTTCTTAAAGATCCACTTGCAACCGATAGGTACAATACCTTCGGGCGCATCAACTAGGTTCCAAACCTTATTGGAGTACATAGAATCCATCTCAGAATTCATGGCTTCTTGCCACTTCCCGGAGTCTATACTTATAATAGCCTCCTCGTAGGTCTGAGGATCAATATCCTCAACATCCTCTCCTCTAATATGTCCCACATATCTCTCAGGAGGATGGGATACTCTATCAGACCTGCGTAAAGTTGAAACTTGTGTATTAAGTACCTGAACAGATTCAGGCTGTAGAGTGGTGCTTGAGCTTGGTTCTCCAACCTCGCTCAACTCTATCATTCTCCCACTATCTCCGCCAAGAATGTGTTCCTTCTCAAGGAACACTACTCTCTTAGCTACAAAGACCTTTTGGTCCTCGAGATGATAGAAATAATACCCACAAGTTTCCTTGGGGTGTCCCACAAATTTGCATCGCTCTGTCCTTGATTCTAACTTATCGGGGTTGTGTCTTTTAATGTGGGCAAAGCAACCCCAAATCTTAACAACCTTAAGATCAGACTTCTTCCCTTTCCATATCTCATATGGTGTAGACACTACCGACTTAGTTGGAACTCTGTTCAGAAGGTAAGCTGCGGTCTCTAGGGCATATCCCTAGAATAAGATGGGTAGGTCAGCGAAACTCATCATGGACCGTACCATATCTAATAACGTACGTTTTCTCCTTTCAGAGACACCATTGAGCTGAGGTGTATAAGGAGGTGTCCATTGGGATAATATCCCATGGTCCTTGAGAAACTGAGTAAACTCTGTACTTAAGTACTCACCTCCTTGATCTGATCGAAGAGTTTTGATACTCTTTCCAGTCTGGTTCTCCACCTCATTCTTATATTCTCTGAATTTCTCAAAGGCCTCGGACTTGTACTTCATTAAGTACACATATCTATACCTTGAGAAATCATCAGTAAATGTAATGAAATAGGAGTAACCACCAATGGCATGAGTTGACATGGGTCCACATACATCACTATGTATGAGTTATAACAACTCAGTGGCTCTCTCTCTCCAGTTCCACTAAATAGAGAGTTGGTCAGTTTTCCACGAAGGCAAGGCCGCCGGCCGGCTGCTGTAGATGCAGCCCCTATGCTGCCCGCCTTCGGCTGCGCTTCACGCACGCAGATCGAGGGCAGCAACTGTTGCTGCCCTTTCTCGCTTTTGCGTCAACGATTTTGACGTCAATATTCTTCTTAAACACAACACACGCAGTTCAAAACCAATCATTCGCACGAACAACCTGGCTCTGATACCACTGTTGGGAAATCATTGGGGGCGACATCATATGCGCAACGGAAGAATAAGAAAACAAAATCCCCGATTCTCAAAGAGATGTTCGTCGTCGTGTGAAGATTGGTGCACAAAATCCGCGAAACATAAAACTGCGTATAGAGTATGTTGTGTTACCTAGGGAGATCGTATATCCCTGTTTCCTTGCAGATCCTTAGGAGAGGGTGAAGGAGGTCAAGCGTCCTCCTCTCTAGCGGTGATCCACACAGCAGGGTTGCGACGACGCTCCTCAAGACTCCAGGCCTGCTCTGAGGTGGAGAGGAAGAGGAGAATAGGAAAGGCAAGCAAAGGCTCTAGCCTATGAGGCTCTGAATCCCTCCTATTTATACAGGTCCCCTGTCAAACCCTAATGGGTCCTCCCCTAGTGGGTATTGGATATGCATCCAATAAGACAAGGGCTCCGTCGGATATCTCATATCTGAACATCTACTCATCGCAATGCCTACCATATGTGTGTGACCCTCTAGGTTCAATATCGAGCTGGCCGTGAGTCATACCTGTCAGAACTCCTTCTAACTCAGTGAATTATTATCTCTGTAATAATTCACTTGACTCATCGACTACGGAAGTACTAGGCCACTACGCCGTAGTCCCCAGACGATACAGGGGAATCCAATCCATTGGACCTGTCTGTCCTTAGTTACCGTGTACCTATAATCCCTCATCCATCTAATATCCCAGAGACCGTATATCGAGCATGGTGTTGTCAGACCCATACGGTTTCTACTCGAGTCTCGCTCTAATCGGATTCTCCCGGAGAACTCTTTCTCTCTCAACCCGAATGACCCTGGTCAGGGATTTGTCTGAGCAAGAACACATGGGATATTCCTCTCATGATGCCGAGAGTGGATGATCCTCTATCGACACTCAATAGCCCTCGTAAGGTCGACTACCACTCCCAATGACCAGCTGTATTAGATCTGGGACAGCCAAACCTATAAGTCTGGTATCAAAGAGTGGAGCACTCATACAGGACATCCTTGGTGTCTCAAGTCTAAGGACCAGATACACCACTAGGACTACGAAATCGCTGTCTGACAATAAGGCATCATCAACCATCCAGCATTCCGTAAGCGGATCAATCAGTGAACTCATTCTCCAATGAGCACCTATACTGTATCCCTAGTGTCCCTACACGAGCAGCTATGAGACCAGTTGCATCTATCATATGGACGGGTATACAGCACACCAGTCTATCCGGTTATCACGATGTCCCTCTCGAGTAACCTATGACCGGGATTATTTAGGATATGTGTTTAAAGGTGAATCGATCTCATTATCGTGATCTCATCACGATCCGATTCCCATTGCACAAATCTAAGGACATCACAATATATATATATGCACATATACAATAGTTATAAAGTGATATACGCCAAAATATAATAAGCAAAAAGATTCTGTATCAAGTCACATGTGCCATCACTCACGTGATTGTCTTGCTGGGCACCTATGACTAGCAATATCCATTTTCTATCATAAATGAATTAAGCTTTCTATACCAATGTCTTAGAGCTTGCTTTAGCCCATACAAACTCTTTTTCAACTTGCAAACAAAGTTCTCTTTACCTTTGACTTTGAAGCATTCTGATTGCTCCATATAAATTTTCTCCTCTAAATCACCATGAAGGAAAGCTGTCTTCATATATAATTGCTCAACCTCAAAGTCCTAGCTAGTGGCAATACCAAGAGCAACATGAATAGATGACATTTTAACAACAGGAGAAAAAATTTCTTCAAAGTCAATACCTTTTTTTTAACCAAAGCCTTTCACAACTAATCTAGCTTTGTCATTTGGTTGAGAATAATATTCTTGAGTGTTCAACCTGAAAGCCCACTTGTTCTTCAAGGCCTTCATTCCATTTGGTAGTAGCACTAAATCATAAGTGTGGTTCTTCTGAAGAGCATCCATCTCTTCCTGCATAGCAACTAACCACTTCTTTTTCTGCTCACTTTCAATTGCTTCTCAATAACTCTCTAGTTCATCTGCACTAGTAAGTATCACATACTTATTTATAGATTATCTTCTAGAAGGTTGATGTTATCTAGAAAATCTTCTCAACTGAGGTTCTGCGGGAACTTGCTCTCCAACTTTTTCTTGCTCAACATGTCCTGCAGATAAATTAACAACAGGCTCTATACCATCTTCATGCACATCTCTCCCATCACTCTGATATACTAGAGAACTAACTGGGTCACAATCTGCTAATCCTTTTGCAGAAATCTTGGCTGGTGCCTTCTTCTTCAAATCCTCAAAGAAGACTATATCTCTGCTTCTAAACATTTTTTGCTTTTCTGGATCCCAAAGCTTATAACCAAACTGATCATGTGAGTAGCCAAGAAAAATATATTTTTTAGAACATGTGCAAATGCACAACAACCAAACACTTTCAAATGCCTGTAGAAAACATTTTTCCCTGACCGTACATGCTCTGCAACATTACCATCTAGGACTGTACATGGTGATAAGTTGATCACATCAACTGCAGTCCTCAAAGCCTCATCTCAAAACCTTTTGGGTAGCTTTACCTGTGAAAGCATACATCTGATCTTTTCCATAATGGTGCGGTTCATCCTCTCTGCAATTGAATTATGCTGAGGTGTACTAGGAACTATCATCTTATGTTGGATCTCATATGACCTGTAATAATCATTAAATAATCCTATGTACTCACCACCATTATCTGATCTTATGCATTTTAATTGTATTTTTGTCTCCCTTTCAACCCTAGCATGAAACTCTTTAAAGGCATTAATAACCTGATCCTTAGTCTTCAAAGTATAGGCCCAAACATTTCTAGAAAAATCGTCTATAAAAGTGACAAAATAAAGTGCACTACTGATGCTAGGAACATCAATAAATCCATCAGGATTTTTGTCCTCAAAGGACTATATACATATGTATAAACACGGTCTAAGGCATGCATTTTTCTAGACAAAGCAGGACTAGCAAATGAAACTCTATGTTGTTTACTAGCCAAATAATCAATACAAGGGTTCAAATGTATACCTTTGAGGTCTGACAATACCTCTCTTTTGAAAAGAGCTTTTAGCCCCTTCTTACTTATATGTCCTAGTCGCCTATGCCACAACTTCATGCTAAACTCTTTCTCTATAGTATTTAACTGTTCACCACAAGTTTTGGCTTATAACCTGTACAAGGTGTGATATTTCTTTCTACTATCTATAACAAAAGAACCCTTACTGAGCTTCCATTGCCCTTTGTGAAATCTACTATCATAGTTTTCATCATCTAGTATTCCAACTGAAATTAAATTCAGCCTCAAATCAACCATATACCTCACATCCTTAAGTACCAACTTACACCCAAGGTTGGTCTTTAAATGGATATTACCCATGCGAATAATGTTTATCGTGCCATAATTGCCCATCTTGACAACACCAAAATTTCCAGTCCTGTAGGTAGCAAATAACTCCCTCCGTTGTGTAGTATGATAAGAAGCACCTATGTCAATCACTCACTCAAGATCTTGACATACAAAAGAAAAAATATCATCATAAGAAGACAAAATCAAATAATCACCATCTTGTACTGTAGTTGTGATATTATCTTTTGACTCTGTATACTCCACTTATTTTCTCTTTTTCTTGCTCTTCTTAAGTTGCTTACATTGATTCTTGTAATGTCATTTCTCACCACAATTATAGCAAACAATATCTTTTCTTAATCTTGACTTGCTTCTACCTATGCGTAAACTACTTCTATACTTTGACCTTCCTTTGTTCTCTGAGATAAGTGCCTATGAATCATTCTGAGATATTAATGAATTCTTTCTTCTCAACTCTTCATTCAACAAACTTATTACTTGACTCAGAGTGACAACACCGTCTGGCGCAGAATTATTGAGGGAAACCACTAGTGCCTCCTAACTTTCTGGTAATGAATTAAGAAGTAACAATGTTTGCAACTCATAATCAAGAGACATTTTCATAGAGGATAAGTGGTTAGTGATACTTTGCATTTCATTCAAATGCTCAGCACTAGAAGCTTTGTTGCCAACTGTTTTTCTTTCATAGAAACCTTTCAACTTTTTCTAAAGAGAATATGTAAAACTTTCAATAGAAATATAGTGAAAGACACTATCATCAAGCCATTATCGAATAAACCTAACTATTTTTCGATTTAACCTCTTCCACTCATCATTTGTCATAGTTGTGAGTTTTGCATTATTCCCCTGCAAATGTCATACAAATCTTTGCAATACAAGAGATCTTCCATTTTTTGTTTCCATATCATCCGATTTTTTCCATTCAAACTAATCATGCGAGAAACATTACTGGCCTCCATATTCAAATACAAAATTAAATTGTCAAAACCCTACTCTAATACCATTTAATGGGATATAAAGAGAAATAAATTTTTGTATATAAACAAATACTAATAGGCCATAACACGCGACAGAATTAATTGGAATCACAATCAAATAGAACACCAAGATATATGTGGAAAACTCCTTTAATGTAAAGGGTAAAAACCACGAGGCAAACTAGAGATTATGAGAATAATAAATATACAAATCTCAATCTCTTACCCAAAACCGTAGCAACAATCATAAGAGAATAACTGTGATATAAGGATTGCGTCACTGTGCACAATATCTAAATTCTTCCCAAGTAATCACAGTAAGAATCTACTATAGATCTGATCTAATCTGAGATGAAAATACTGTTAGATGATTGAGAACCGTCTCTTTGTATTTGTACTGTCATTGTCTTCTTCTCATTCTTTCTCTTGTTTTTCTATCTTATTCTTATTCTTTTCATAACCACCACACATTCTTTAATATAATTTAGGGTTAGGTATTAAAGGAGGTGGGTTGTGGGCTGTTAAAGCCCATATACTTTATAGAGAATTTATTATGATATGAGGTACATTAATTGTGAAGGCGACCTTATAGAGCCACTACAACATAGTGCCACTAAAGTGGGAATTAAAACTTGCAAGTGGTTTGTGGTAAAGCTAAGAGACCCCAACGAGATCAAAATCATCATTCCTAGTCATTAAAAATTAATTTAATATTAATCTATCACGGTGTCCCAAATAATGCAACATCATTTTCACATTCTCATCGAGATTTAGACAAAGCATATTGATTCCAAAGAGATGCCATTTGAGAATAAAGCTCACAGACTATTTCATATAATATTATTGAAACAAGATCCCTCTAAAGCTAAAGCATAATGAATAGATAAGAACTCCCAAAGATTTTTTTGTTATGTCAAAATGGTCAAAAGATATATTAATGGATGCAACTAATCTAATGATTGTTATTGTCTCACTCTTTAATACAATCGTCAAATGCTTTTTGGGATTTCAAATCATTATTAACGGATAATTTCGTGTCACCAATGAAATAGTGTCAGACCCTTTCAAAGTCCAACGAGTAGTTAGACCCATTAAAAATAACGAAAATGATTAAGAAACATCTAATTGTGTTTGAGCCATATCAAAAAGAAAAAATCTTGGATACTGGCAGATGCAAAAGGCGAAACATATGGCTTATAGAACGATGAAATAAAATTGACACTTTGATCACCATTTGACCGCGATTTGAAAGAAAGAGGGGACTGAGCAACATCTTGCTCTCATTCCATGAAATAGAGTTTCAAGAAGAAAGGAGACTTTGTATTTTATTCATATCATTGTTGTGTACATCATAACCAAATTAATAGGATGAAAAACAATAAAATAAAAGCCATGAATTATGGGATTTACACAAATCAATGGATGTCGCATCTTTTTTTGTGTGTTTTTGTATGGTAAGATTTTAGGAATATCTAATCTTCTCATGAGGATGGTAAGAATCATCGATCAAGGGAATCAAAGAAATATGATATACTCTTTAACACAGTAAGTTTGACACAACTAATAGCGGTGATCAAAGCAACACCCTATTGTTTGTTCTGTCTATATATACTCACTCGGAAAAGACTTTTCACCCTCTCAAAACAGAGACGGCTACGATGGCTCCTGTCGTCAAGCTCCTCCTCTTTGCTGCACTCCTGCTCCGTATCTCTGCAACAGGTATCTTTCTTCGCCTCTCTCCTCCAACAAGCATCGACGGATCGCCGATAACGTAACGCATGCTTTGATCGTTGTTTGTGGTGACAGCGGACGGCCAGGGATGCGATCTGTCCAGCATTCAGGTGCAGCAGACCAACACAGGGGAGAAGGTGGGCAACGACCCGGTGTTCGAAGTGGAGGTGAAGAACGTGTGCAGCTGCACCATCTCCAGCGTGTTCCTTCGCTGCTTGGGCTTCGCCAGCTCCATGGTGGTCGACCCCAAGCTGTTCCGGCGTGAAGGCACCGACTATGTCGTCAACGACCGCAAGGGCATCCCCAGTTCGCAGTCCGTCAAGTTCCGCTACGCCTGGGACAGAGCCTTCGCGATGTCTCCTGCGAGTCTGCAAGTAAATTGCTGATGAAGCAGTGGCACTCACTGGCCATGGCTGCAACACAAGATCCGAACACTAATGATCTTTCGAAGAGCTTAGGATGCAGGCGTTGCAATGCATTTGAATTCGTCTGCATGGAATAAAAGCTTTCTCTTTATCATTGCAATATTTATGTGGAGTTTCATGAATGAAACAAGTACTCGTCATTGTCTTTCTTTTGATTGCTTAAAGCTCCCCATTTTGAGAGCCTTTAGACATTTGCTTCAGCAATTTTTGTGCAGTTGCAGGTCCTTTCGTGAGCCCTGGAAATGGCCGCACACATTACATGAAAGAAGAGATCGCTAATCAATTGTATATATATATATATCTTGGAATGTAGTTTTTGCTGCTAAACAAGTAGCAAATATTAGATGTCATGAATCACGGCCATCTAATAATAGTCAATCACGACACCGAGATTGACTATACTCATGACATTTTGTCGTGTCGCTAGAAATTATACTCATGACGCCAAAGAATTATTATGGTAAACAGGAACAAAACCAAAATTGGGTGTGGGCAAGCGGTTGGAATAATGACACCGAGATATAACGTGGGAAAATTAGTGAAGGAAAACACAAATAGGCAAGCTAGAAGGTATTATTAGAAGAAATACAAGTAGAAAGCCTCTCTTGTAGTGGGAGAAATAGAGGATTAGAAACTCATAAAAGGAGAAATGAAGGAACCAAATGATTATTCCTCTTTCCTTTTTTTATTCTTTCTCCATATTCCTCTCTATTATATAGGTACCAGAGTGGTTGTAGAAACCATATCTATGCCACCTTGTGTGGGATGTTGCATCCATGAATGGGGAGATGAGACTGCATGAATTGCTACTTCCCATGCGCAAGCAAATGAGATCAAGGGAGGTTCCAACCTCACACAACCTCTCGCCTACTCAATATCCTATCTCTCTCTCTACATTTATCTCCAACCAGTCATTAGAGGATTTGCTCTATATGAACTTATCAGTGCTGATTTGCTTTGTCATAACATTTGTTAGGTTGTCTGTTGTGTCCAACTTCTGCATATACATAGTACCATCCCTCCATTCATCGCGATGTCCAAGATACTCTAGCCATCATATAAAGGAATATTTTTCAACTTATGCCTTAATTCCTCTATTAACCTTCTATTCCAAATTGCTTCATTTTAAGTGTGGGGAAAAACCTATTAAAGCAGAATAATTATTTTCCCTCTTTGTATATCAAAATGGATTTCTTATCAAAATATCAACTTGATATCAAAATATAAATATCAACTACAACAGCATAAATAATAGAGGAATAAATCAATCACACAGTGAGACCAAATTTTAACTTGGAAAACCCAATACGAGAAAAATCACGAGATCGTAATCTACCTTAAACTTCCACTATCAATAGTAATAATAACAGGTTTACAGTAAATCTTCTCTAGAATAACCAGAAGATCATAATAACATCAAGAACATAGATCTTGGCTCAAGAATAGCATATCATTATCTCATAGGATGGATCTTTCTAGGTCTCACAAAATAGGTATAGTAGAAAAGTACTTCAGAGAGGGTAAACTGCAGATCAACACCATTAGGATTGTAGAGCTTGCTATAAGGATTCTCTGCATATAATTTGGGCCAAAACTGATAACGTTTGGCCACTGATCGTCAAGCAAAAAACTCAAAATTCTAATCTTTCTCTCTCCTTCTCTCGCTGTGCGCTGCCGCCATTCTCTGCACGCACGCATGCTGCCCTCTCTCCTTTTTCTCTCTATGTTCTTCTCTTCTCTCTCTATGCAGTCACTGTTCTTTCCTCTCGCTGTGCGCACCTTTTTATCTAGTTCGCTACCCTCAATTACTCTTATTAATGAGTTGGGCTCAAAAGACCCAATTGTCCAAGCCTACATATGGGCTGGACCTAACAATTCTCTCCCTCCAGCTCATATGATGGGCTGTACCAAGCCCGCTCTTCGCCTACATGCTTCAAGCCTCTCCTTAGGCAAAGACTTTGTTAACATATCTGAACCATTCTCATTGGTATGCACTTTTTTCAACTGTAATTCTTTCATCTCAAGCACATCACGAATCCAGTGATATCTCACATCAATATGCTTCGATCTAGAATGGTATGTTGAATTCTTGGAGAGGTGAATGATGCTTTGACTATCATAGTAAACAATATATCCTTCATGTTTCAAGCCTAATTCCTATAGAAACTTTTTCATCCATAAAGCTTCCTTGCAGGCTTCAGTAATTACTATGTATTATGCTTTTGTGGTTGATAAAGCAATACAATTCTGTAACTTTGATTGTCAAGAAACTGCTCCCCTTGTAAATGTCATCAAGAACCCCGAAGTGGACTTCTTGGAATCAGTATCACTTACCATGTCTGCATCTATGTAGCCTTCTAACACAAGTTCATCATTGCCAAAATATAAACATAACATGGAAGTACCTCTTAGATATCTTAATATCAATTTCACTATTGCCCAATGTTCGTTTTCAAAATTAGAGAGAAATTAGCTGACAACTCCAACTACATGAGCTATATCTGGCATAATACAAACCATAGTATGCATCAAACTGCCTACTGTAGATGAGTAAGGCACTCTGGATATTTCTTCTTTTTCTTTCTCGTTTGTAGTACATTATTTCGAACTAAGCTTGAAATGACCTGCAAGTGGAGAATAAACTGCTTTGGCTTTACTCATGTTGAATCTTTCAAGAACTTTTTCAATATAAGTCTCCTGAGATAGCCAAATCTTTTTTTTCTTCCTATCATAAAGAATATTCACGCCAAGTATTTGTTTTATCGATCCCAAGTCTTTTATGACAAAAGACTTACTTAGCTCTCTTTTAAGCTTTTCAATTTTACTAGTATCATGGCTAACAATCAGTATATCATCAACATATAGTAGGAGAATAATGAAATCATTATATGAAAATTTCTTCATAAACACACAATGATCAGATGTGGTTCTATCATACCCTTGGCTCATCATAAAGGAATCAAATTTTTTGTACCACTGTTTAGGTGCCTGTTTGAGTCTATATAAGCTTTTTCTAAGCTTACACACCAGATTTTCTTTTCCCTTGACTTTGAAACCTTCTGGTTGCTCTATATAAATTTCTTCTTTTAAGTCACCATGAAGAAATATTGTTTTCACATTAAGTTGCTCAACTTCTAAATTCAAGTAGGCAGTCAAACCAAGAACAACTCGGATATAAGACATTTTCATCACAGGAGAAAATATTTCTTCAAAGTAAATACCTTTCTTCTAACTGAATCCTTTCATAACTAGTCGTGCCTTGTATCATTGTTGTGAGCTATTATTTTCAGACTTCAATTTGTAAACCCATTTATTCTTAAGAGCTTTCTTCTCTTTATGCAACTTTATCAAGTTATAGGTGTGGTTCTCAAGCAAGGATCTCTTTTTTGCATAGCTTTAACCCACTCATTCTTATGCTCATGAAGAATAGCTTCTTGGTCAGTTTCTGGTTCTCCCCCATTAGTAAGCATAATATACTCATGTGAAGTATATTTTGTAGATGGTTGTCGCTCTTTGGTGGATCTTCTCAATGGAATCTCAACTAGTGATGGAGGTGCCTGTTCAGTTGGTTCAACATCATTAACTGTAGGAGTATCATCACTTACATTCTCACCACAATCTTCTTGTTCATCTCCTCCATGATCATCATGAACTACAAGTGAAGGAACTGGACCCAAACTCTAAGGAACATAAACAGAGATTTTTGTCTTCTTAACATTATCACCATCATCAAATAATTGGTCTTCAAGAAATACAACATCTCTGCTTCTAATAATCTTCTTGTTCACTAGATCCTATAATCTGTACCCAAACTCTTCATGACCATATCCCAAGAAGATACGTGCTTTTGCCTTACTATCAAGCTTGGACCTTTCATCTTTGGGAATATGAATATATACTTTACACCCAATGACTCTCAAATGATTATAAGATATATATTTTCCTTTCCATACTCTCTTTGGAACATCACCTTTCAGAGAAACTAATGGAGAAAGATTTATGAGGTCAACTGTAGTTCTCATAGCCTCCCCCCAAAATAACTTCGGTAACTTGGCGTAAGAAAGCATACACCTAATCCTTTCTTTAATGGTTCTATTCATCCTTTTTGCCACACCGTTCTGTTGAGAAGTTTTAGGAACTATTTTCTCAAGTCTGATACTATGAAATCTGCAATAATTCTCAAAAGGGCCCTTGTACTCACCACCATTATCTGATCGAATACACTCTAATTTTTTACCAATTTCTCTTTCAACACTGACATGAAACTCCTTGAAAGCATCGAGTACCTAGTTTTTAGATTTCAAAGTAAAAGCCCACACTTTTCTAGAATAGTCATCAATAAAAGTAACAAAATAAAGAGCACCTCCAAGAGTTCTAGCTTGCATAGTATAAACATTAGTATAAACTAAATCAATAACATCTGATCTTCTAGATGATGAATATGTATGAAATGCAACTCTATGTGTTTTTCCAACTAAGCAATGATCACAAGATTTAAAAGATGTACCTTGCAACTCTGGTAAGAACTGCTTTCTAGCAAGAGTTTGAAGTCCCTTCTCATTGATATTACTAAGTCTCTTGTGCCAAAGATCTATACTTTCACCTTTTTGAATTGTATTAATCTCTCCTTTGTGTAGCTTACCTTCCATGACATAAAAAGAGTTAAGCTTCTTTCCTCTTACCATAATTAGAGAACCTTTAGTGAGTTTCCATTTGCTTTTACCAAAATAATGTGCAAAGCCCTCATCATCAAGTCTGCGTGTAGATATTAAGTTAAGACAAATATCTAGAATATGCCTTACATATTTGAGTATCAATTTATTCTCAATACTGATCTCCAAGCAAATATCTCCAATACCCACAATCTTAGATGTACCACTATTTTCCATTTTGACATTACCAAAATCACCAACAGTGTAAGATTTAAAGAAATCACCATGAGAAGTAACATGAAATGAAGCACTAGAGTCAATTACCCAATTACTATCCTGAGCTACAAGACTAACACAACCGTTATCACAAACAATAATGATATTACCTTCATCAGTAACTGTATTGGTCTCTTTCTCATTTTTCTTCATTTCACTCTGTTCTCGCTTCCAAAACCTACACTCTTTCTTCATGTGACCTGGTCTGTTACAATGGAAACATTTGATATCTCTTTTAGACTTGGATCCTCCTCTATAACCATATGGATTTCTACTATGACTTCTTCTATGTCTTTCTTGTTTTTCAGTAACAAATGCACCAAAAGAAGATTCACCCTATTCTTTCCTTCTAGCATCTTTATTTAGTAAACTATCTTTAACCATATCTATAGTTAGAGTCTCTTATAGTGTGGAGTTACAAATTGTCACCACATACGTTTCCCAACTTTCTAGTAAAGAGCTAAGAAATAATAATTCTTGCATCTCATCATCTATATTCATTTTCATAGCAACCAACTTGTTTGCAAGACTCTGAAATAGGCTTATGTGCTCAACAATATTACCACCATCTTTATACTTCAAATTTACAAGTCTTCTGATGAGAGAAATTTTATTTCCCATTGTCTTTTTCGCAAAGAGATTTTCTAACCTTTGTCAAACAACATCAGCTTTGGTTTCATCTGAAATATGCTCATGCAAGTTTATATCCATCCATCTTCTAATATAGATAATATCTTTTCTATGTTGAACCCATTCTTCATCGTCCATAGTAGAAGGTTTATCTTTAACCTTGATGAGCTTATATAAATCTTTATAATAAAGCAGATCTACCATTATATGCTTCCAAGTGGAATAATTTGATGAGTTCAATTTAATCATACCATCTGACTGCTCCATTTCAATCACACAAGAAAAACTAGCACCAAATAACCTGTTACTCTAATATCACTTGTTGGGAAAAACCTATTAAATTGGAATAATTCTTTTCCCTCCTTGTGTATCAAAATGAGTTCCTTATCAAAATACCAACTTGATATCAAAATATAAATATCAACTAGAACAACATAAACAATAAAGCAATAAATCAATCACATAGTGAGACCAAATTTTAATGTGAAAAACCCAATGCGGGAAAAACCATAGGACTGTAGTCCACCTTAAACTTTCACTATCATTAGTAATGATAATAGGTTTACAGTAAATCTTCTCTAGAATAACCAGAGGATCATAATAACATCAAGAACATATATCTTAGCTCAAGAATAGCATATCATCATCTCATAGGATGGATCTTATCAAAAGAGAATTCTAGGTCTCACAAAGTGGGTATAGCAGAAAAATACTTCAGAGAGGGTAAATTGCAAATCAACACATTAGGATTCTAGAGCTTGTTGCAAAGATTCTTTGTATAAAATTTGGGCCAAAACTAATAACGTTTGGCCACTAATCGTCAAGTAGAAAACTCAACATCCTAATATTTCTCTCTCTATTCTTCTCTTTTCTCTCTGCGTCGTCACTGTTCTTTTCTCTCGCTGTGCGCACCTTTTTATCTAGTTGGGCTCTAAAGACCCAATTGTCCAAGCCCACATATGGGCTGGACCCAACAATAAGCTTGTGTAACTACCATCTACTTTGTTTTTATAGTAGATATAGCCACGATAGTTTACAACTTTTAAATCCAACTCATTGCTCCTCCAACAAGTTGTAAACACATAACTTATTATGAATTTTATTTTGTCGATATCACTTACAAAATCAAAACCAATGTATCCTCTAATGGTAAAATTTGATCCTCCATAACTTAATATAACATCTGAGGTTCCTCCAATATATAACTTAATGTAATATCTTTAATTCTTTGATTCAATCTTTGTTGAAATCTATCACCAACATATCATCAGCATGAAGTAGCAAGATAAAAAAATTATTATCAAATCTCTTGTAATAAGCACAATAGTTTGAATGGAATCTTTTGTATCCAAGTCTAACAATGAAGGAATCATATCTCTGTACCAACAATTTCATTCTTGCTTTAAATCATATAGAGATTTGTTTAACCTATAAACTAAGTTTTCTCTTTTTTTTTTCTAACAAAACCCTATGTTTGGAGCATATAGATCTCTTCTTCAAGTACACTATAAAGAAATACAAATTTTACATATAATTACTATATATATAATTCAAATATGGCACATAAAGTCAAAACTAGTCGAACTATAATAAGTTGAACAATAGGGAAAAATATTTTATTAAAATCAATACTTTTCTTTAGCATATCCTTTCACCACTAGTCGTGCATGATATTACTCCACTTGATCATTGATATCTCTCTTGATTTTATAAACTCATCTATTTTTTATAACTTTTCTTCCTTGTGGTAGTGGTGTAAGTTTTCATGTCCTATTTTTATGTAAAGCTTCAATTTCTTCTTATGTTGTTGTCATCCATAGAGATGCATCTGGACTACATATAGTCTCTTGAAAAATTGATGGCTCTTCATCCTTTGTTAAAAGACAGTATGCAACATTACTCTCCAAAACATACCCTTTGTACCAAATCGATGAGACTCTCTTAGATTGGATTGATACTTGTTCATTATGCTCCAATGCTACTTAGAAGAATTCTCTTTCACATGAGCTTCAATAGTTTTTGAACTTTCTATCATTGAGATATCATATATATACTCTTTAGATCTTCTATAAAAATAACATTCCTACTTATGATTATGTTGTGGTTGATTGAGTCCAACCAGCAATACCCCTTCACTTCATCAGCATAGCCGAAAAATATACATTTACTAGACTTATGATCAAGCTTTGTTCTTTCTTGGTATTATATATTACATATGTGGGACAATAAAAAATATGAGGAAGAATAATCAACTAACTTACTAATCTATATCTCCATAGGTTTCTTCAACTCAATCGCGAAGAAAACCGATTAATAACATAATAGACAATTCTTACTATTTCTATCCAAAATGACTTAGTCGCACCCATAGTACCTACCTAGTAATACTTTGGTTCTCAAAAGGGTCATATTCATCCACTCCACCACACTATTTTATTATGGCACTGTAAACTGCCTCTCAATGCCTTCTTGTCTATAAAAAAACTTCAAACTCCTTACACTTTAAAAGTCTGAAATATTGAAAACACATTTGCCTTCATACACCCAACATCTCCTAGAATAATCATTAATAAATAATAATAATAATTTACTCCTTTTAGTAATATAACTGATAATAGTTAAGATTTCCTTAACTATATGAGAAAATCTCATTAGACAGTTGAGGAAAATCCTCTCTTCCTACATGTATAAATAAGATATTGTATTCAACCATTTAACACATGTTTTTATCATTATAATTCAACTTGTCATGGTATTAGAGTCACTACTGTCTTAGAACAAGGTTTATCCTTACTACCGCTCCTTCCTCAATTGACTTCAACTCCGGAGTTGCCGTCAAATCCACCATCAGGCTCAGGTGTAGCACCACTAACAACTGCGTTCTTGCACTACCGCTCCTTTCCACCGTTGCATTCTCGCACTCTAGTGTTTTAAGCCATAGCTCCGACAGCGAAGCCATCATACGACCTCCAAAGTCCTCGAGCTCCACCACAGTCGCACTAACTCCAATGAGCAGCTACACCACCTCTCTTTGCCTGTCAAAGAGATGTTGTTGTCCTTTTGTGAATAAGATCTCACCAATCAAAGAGATGCTATTGAAATCTTGGGCTGTAACCTACAGCCAACACCTTTTGTATATCAAAGCTTGGAGCGTGCCATCATAGTAGAAGCCTAGAAGCCGAATGATGTTCACATGGTGAATTCAACTGATGGTGGCCACTTTATTCATGAAATCCTAGCTATTGCCTTTGGTCTTCTCTAGCACCTTGGCAGCCACCAGAAGTCCATTTAGGAGCTTCCCTAGACTAGGTGGCTTTCATTGTGGGTTCTTATCGCCTAGACGAGGCGACATCTATTGCCACCTCTTCCCTCTATACTCTTCCTCTAGCAGAGGAGCTCTCTAGTAATACCTTTATCGGTCACCTCCATTTAGCCTTTGAGGAGAACGGTGGCAAGCGTGACCTGCACACAACCAACTGATCTCTCTACACACTGATGGGATATAAAGTGAAACTAAACTTTTGTATACGAATAAATATTAGTAGGTCATAATACGCAGCGGAATTAAATGGAATCACAATCAAAAAGAGGAGAAGAAGAAGGAGAAGAAGGAGAAGAAGAAGAAGAGGAAGAGAAGAAGTAGAAGCGGGTGAAGAGGTGACACCTCTGTTTCCTGCAGGAGGAAATAGAGGAGAGGAGGTGCTGTTCGTCGAGGAGAAGAAGAGGAGGAAGGAGAAGAAGAGAAGAAGAAGAAAGGAAGGAGAAGGGAAAGAAGTAGCTGCGGCTGTGGCAGCTGCAGCTGTGGCAGGGAAAGAGGAAGAGGAAGGAAGAAGGAAAGGAGAGGAAGAAGAGAAGGGGAAGAAGGGGCTGCGGCTGCGGCGATGGCAGCTGCAGTTGGAAGAGAAGAAGGAGAGGAAGATGAGCAGGGGAGGAAGAAGAGGCTGCGACCATGGCTGAGGCCGCGACTGCAGCAGTGCAGCTGGGAAAGAAAAGAAAGAAAGGAAGAAGAAGAGAAATGAAAAGGGAAGAAGAGAGGAAGAGGAGAAGGGGAGGCAGCTGCGGCAGTGGCAGCTGCAGCTGGAAGAGGAGGAGAGGAAATAGAGCAGGGGAGGAAGAAGAGGCTGCGGCTGTGGTGGCTGCAGTAGCTGCGGCAGCCGTGGTGGCTACAACAACTGCTTTTGGGAAATAGAAAGAAAGGAAAGGGAAAAAAAAAAAGAGGGCTGTGGCCGTGATTGCGGCTGCGGTGGCGACGGCTACGTCTGCGGCAGCTGTGTTTGGGAAAGAAAAAGTAGGAACAAGAGAAGGGAGGAAAGAAGTAATGCAGGGGAAGGGGCTGCGGTTGTGACAGCAGCTACGGTCGTGGCTACGATTGTGGTAGTGGTAGCGGCAATGGCTGCGATAGCTGTGTTTGAAAAAGAAAACGAAGGAATGAGAGTAAGAGAGAGCAGGTGACTATGCCTCTATGTTCTGCATGAGCTGCAGTTGTGGAGGAAAAAGAGAAGGCATGTAAAAAATGAAACAGGGAGAGGACACGGAGGAAAAATAGAAGGATTTGGGCTGACACCTTCTTTGGATCTTCGGATCAAAATCTTTGAAAGGCAAGTGTTCTGATCCTTCCTATTGCAAGCTTTCTAATCTTTCCTATTGCAAGTGTCCTGATCTTTTCTTACTATAATTTTATCTCTATATTTGCTTTGAATATGAGAAACTTTGAATTGTTCTAGCCTTGCATTTGATATATCTCCTGTTTGGACGTAACGATTCAAATCTATGCAACTTCTAAGATTCTGACCTTTCTACCTTGTTATGGTTATAACTTTATGTATTGACCTCTAATTTGGACAAAACTTATTTGATCAGAATATAGACTCATAAACCTTTCTTTTGATAGCTTATTTCAAGAATTCGGAGTAAGTTTGCCTGCCCAAACTTCTATTTCAAATGAGCCTACAGATTCTACAAAACAAGGATCGTAATTTCTAACCTTTTGATACCGAGCTGCCTATAAGTCGATGTTAGAAACTCTGATTTGTTCAAAACAGATTTCATTAGAAACTAGACTCATAGATCTTTCTTTTGATATATGGATTGAAAGATTTGGAGTCCAAACACCTACCCAATTATCTGTTGAATCTGACCTTATAAATTCTGCCAAACAGAGATTTTGTTCTCCGACCCTTGTTTACCAAATTATTTGTAACTCTCTGTTGGACAATTCAATTCATATAAAGCTTATTTTATTTGAAATTAGATTGAAATATCTTTCTAATAATATATTTCTGAGAAAATTGGAGCATGATTGATAGTTTGAATCATTTATTCAATGTGCCTCTTGAATTCTCCCAGAAATCGAGCTTTAATCGATTTCGCATATTCTGGTTTCATTCCTTTGGAAATTGATATCCTTTAGCTTTCTTATTCAATTGAGCTTTATACTACTGCTTTGAATTCTTGTATGGTCTTGTCCTTAAAATTATTTACATTCTTGAAAACTATTGTGTAACGTTTATACTATATCGTATTGACTCATATAGGCACATGTATATCCCATTATTCTGCATTTGCTTTCGATATGTGCCTATTCTAGTTTCATTCCTTTGGACATTGAATTCATCTAACCTTCTTATTTGAATTGAGTTATATGTGATTGCTTGGAATCCTTGAATGCTCTTGCTTTCATTTCCTTTCAAATCTGAATATAATTATGAAAGATTATTGCTTACTTCGTATTGACTCGTAAAGGCACATGTACGTTTTGTTGTTCCGCGTGTGCTTTCGATATGTGCTATTCATTATTCATACTATCCTTTTGTACTTTGGTGTTTGTGGGATATTATGAACTTTTGCCAGAAATGGTGAAGGGAGTTATGCATAGAGCTTGTGATGCTCTACCAGCCCGTATGACTTCACTCAGACGTGGGTGGATAGAGCTCCCAAACGTGGGAGACCTCCCAAACGTGGGAGACTTATGTTTGGTGGTTATTCAGAAATGGATGTACCATATTATGTTATGGTCCCACTTCACCTTCTGTATGTTTGATATGGTATCCAGAGCTTTGGTTATGTGTTTCTATACATGCTTTGGATAAGAATGAAATGAATACAATGTTGATTCGACGTTTGAGCTTCTGTTTCATATTCGTTCTTTAAAATGCTCTGAAATGGACCATACGCCATTGATATATTCCAAAATATTTCATTTATCATTGATATGCTCCGAAACATTTCATACGTCTTTGATATGCTCCGAAATGTTTCATTTGCTATTGTTATGCTTCGAAATGTTCCATATGTAATTGATATGCTCCGAAACATTTCTTACGCTATTGATATGCTCCATTTGTTATGAATCAAATATGTTTTGAATGACATGACACATATGACTTTGTATCTAATGAGATGGTATCCTTGAGAAATCTTGTATTCTGCCTTGCATTATGATATCTTACCATTTTGAAATCGTTCCTTTTGTTCTAAATATACTTTGTCACTTGTTGAGCTATTTTTAGCTCACTCCATTGTTATATAAAATCTTTCAGGTCAGCTTGTCACTCTTTGAGATATTTGAATTGGGCTGAGGCAATGGAGAGCTATTCAGAATTATGGGCAAGTCTTGTTGGTTATTATGTTATTGTTGTATAAGCATATTTTGTATGTAATGAAATGTTGTCGATGAATCGAAATGGATATACTATGTAAAAGTATTAGAAGATCTCTCTTATTTGGAATTTCAGAATGTTAAGTCTAATTTATGATGATATGAACTTGTGGTGAATAGTTGGAGTTTTGATTGTATAATTTATTTAGTTTGTGGATTTATAAATATTGTTCATGTTTGTTAAGTTGGCTTGGGTTTCCATAAATGTGAATTATCGAGAGATGTGATATATGATTATAAACTGCACAGGTTTTATAGATGTGAATTTGATAGAATGTTTTTCAGTATCCTCAAATGTTAGTTTGGATTCTGGATTGGTTTGTGATGAAACTTTTAATAATATCGATATTTATTTGAGGGGGCGTGATAATATATAGATATTTCTGATTCTAGTTCAGGTGGGGGAGGTCCAGTCCTCTTGGGTAATCTAGTCCAAATTCTATTTCTCACTATACATCTTAATCTCCTTAATAGATTTCTATTGATGATATTGAATTAATCTAGTTTTAAGGTTTCTTCATCAAGTGGAATAACTATGTCATGGGTATGCATTAGTCTAGTAATTAAACCACCATATGGAAGCATCATATCTTTTATAGACAGATCAATCATGTTTTATTGTATTAGATATTCAAAGCAATTTTCATGTCCTACCATAATCCAATACATTGTTCATAATTCCATTTGACTGATTTCATTATGATGATGTTGTTTTGGGAGTAGAATACTTATTACGATATGAAGAAGTAATTTAGTGCTAAAGGGTAGTAAATATTCACAACTTTTTGGAACGATAGACAAATTTGAGTTACCAAAGATAGTGCTTAATGTCTCAGAATAAATAGCTCCAACTGATTCAATGTCTCATTGTCCTCTAAAGTAGCAACCTCTTTTTTTTTTCATGAATTCCTATAAGGTTGCAAATTACACTATCCATAATGGGTATGTGATGCTCTAAGAGATAAGTGGACGTCCTATCATTTTCATTCACAAGCAAGTTGTTGTAAAACAAACGAACAAGTCTAGGATAAATGTGTTCACTTATTTGGAGGATTGGAAGGACATCTAAGTTGGCAAACCATTAAATTGGTTCTAAATTACTCAATTCTTCTAGATCTACATATTTTCCCTTATGAACACTTATAGACTTAAAGGTTGAGAATTTAAGAGCATGTTGAGGGGAATCAAAGAGTATGAAATCATAGGTTTCATCCACTCTCCTCTTTCCTTTCTCCCTTGAGGATCTTCTAGATGCCATTGAACTACACATTATCAATGAGAGAACTATATATAAGCATCAAGGTCTATTAATGAATTGAGAGAAAGTTTTTGAGAATTACCCTTGTAGTGATCTCTTAGAGAGTTGAGATTGATCATTATATTTGTAGAAGAGAAGGGTTTTCTTGGATTTCTAAAGGAAGAGCAAGAAGAATGAGAGGTGGAGAAAGGTTTAGAAGTGTGGGTGAGAGGTGTAGAAGGTTTGGGGGCGGTTCTACCGCCGGCCCTAAGAGGGTTTTTATAGGGCAGGGTTACGGGTGGTGATACCACCAATTGGGCGGTGCTATTACCTATAGACAGTGAGTACTAGCGGTGCTACCGTCAATCCGACGGTGCCACCGTCGATGCTCTGTTTTGGTGTTCGTTTTCCTTATCTAGCATTTTTCTTTTGATATGCAGCAAGCAAATACTCTTACCTCTTTTTCTTTTGAGATAAATAAAATTACAATCATTATGTGGTGCAAACACTTATTTGCGTAAATATCATATCAAGCCATTTTGAAGTTTGACTTTCATAAATAGGAGGAAGAATTCTTATAGAAATGATCAGTTCAAATATACCTATTATCCATGAATCTGATATGTTGTTTTGTAAATTGCAAAGAGAGGGAATGATCTCGAAAAAGAAGACTCAATTTTCAAAAGTCGAGAAATCTAGAAAATATAAAGGAGGAACTCATGCATAAGAATTCTCAAGAACAATCATTATTCATTTGGATAATATTCCTTTTTAAGAGATCAAATAATCATCAAGCATGATTTCATTGAATATAAAGCATCTTCAATTAATATTATTTTGTTAATGAGTTCTAACACTAATGATATTTCCTTAATTGTTTTGGCTAGAGAGCTTTATGATGTATTTTGGATCTCAAGTCATAAGCCTTGAGCATCCACTATCAAGTTATTATCTCTTGCTCTCAGCTTGTGATTGTAGACATATCTATAAGAAAAGGTGATTTTTAAGTAACAATTTGACCTTGGGTGCCTTAAAAATTGATCGACTCAACTTATCATTTTGCATGGAGTTCTTTACAGTTCCTTTTGGAACCTAAATCAATTTATGTGGACTATATCTCTTAAATGGACATTTATAAGCAACATGTCTAAGTTTGCAATAAAAGTTGTATTTGATGTGAGGCGATACATACAAGGTAGGACCTTTAACAAAGGTGGTTGGATTTTGGTGAGAGCTACTCACAAATCCGATTTTGCCTCTTCTATGAATGTGACCCTTATTGGCAAGGATCATGTTCAAGGACTTGCAACCAACCTTAAACTTTCGTAGAGTTTATTTGAGTAGCAAGTTTTCCTTCTCAAGTGCCTCTAAGTGTTCACACTTAGTGCATGGAGACAACAAAGGATTATCATGCTTAAGTTTTTCAAATTTATTATTTAAAATGGTATGTTCCTTTTTCAAATAATTAAACTTTTTGCTTATTATTCTACATTCATCGAACAAATAATGAAAAGCATTTAAAAACTCATTGAAAGATAAATTTACATCTAATGAACCACTTACTTCATCTCGGAGAGCCATTAGTGCATAGTTGGTGATTTCCTTGTTGCTTTGTTCTTCGTCTTCGGAATCGCTCGAATCATCCCACGTTGCTTTGAGCACCTTCTTCTTCTTTGATTGTTTCTTCATCATTTGGGGACATTTGCTTTTGAAATGTCCTAGCTTTTTGCATTCATAGCATATAACTTATTCTTTCTTTGGTTCAATTTTATTTTTAGGATTAATTTTAGATTTATCTTTTTATAATTTTTTTAACTTTCTTATCAAGAGTGCCAAGTCATCATCATAGTCCTCATCACTTGAACTTCCTTTCAAGTGATCTTCATATTGAATCTCAGATTTTGATGATTAAATTAATTATAAATTGTTTGATCTAATCTATATTTTGAGAAAAGTGTGTAGGATTAACTACGATGGTAGTAAGACATAAAGTAGGTGTTATGCCGGAGTCAAGATCGAGATCTCATTGAAAGTTCAAGAGTTCGTCGGAAGTCCGGACGTTCATCGGAAGTTTTGCCCGAACCAACCGAGAAGTCCAGGAGCTTCCCAAAGAAACTTATCGGAACTCGTCAAGAAGATTATTGTAAAGTCTGGGAGCTTGTCGGGGGTCCGCCGGAACATTACCAAGAGTTCGTCGGAAGATCGCTAGAAGCTCGCCGGAAGAGCAATTGATATACCGGAACAAGAGTGCTTTGATTATGTCTTAGTTATTGTAGTTAGACAGTAGATTGAGCTAGAATTAGGAGGTAATCCCACTAACTTAATTAAAGGCCAACTAGGCCCTTAATAGGGCTGAATTGGGTTGGATTGAACCGCCCACTCAACCCTTGAAAACATGGTCGGTGGTGGCACCACTAGGGCCGGCAATGGCACTGCCTGGTGACCCAGTCTCCTAAGTGGTCTAAGCAATGGTACCACCTAGACTGGGCGGTGGTACCACCATTAGTTAATGCTGCCAGTGGTGGTACTGCCCTTGTCAAGCGATGGTACTGCTAGAGCCCAATAATGGTGGTGGTATCGCTAGTATCCCAGAAATCCAGAATGAGACACTTTTTGACTCCATTTTTAAAGCCATTGGGGCCTATAAATACCTCACCCTTTTCTGCATGAAAGGGTAACAAAGTGCTATTATATGTGTGAAAAATTCTAAATGTTTGTGGTGTGAAAAGTATTGTAAAAGTGAAAAGAGTTCTCCTCCTCCCTCTCTTAGCCTTGTAACCATCCAAGAAAGAGGAGTGAGACTTGTAAGGGTTATCTCCAAAACCTGACAAAAGAAGAAAGAGCTGTAAAAAGTGATTGGTCTTCGCCTATTAAACGAAGGCCTTTAGTGGACGTCGATGACCTCGACAGAGAAGGAATCCAAAGTGGATATAGGTTTTATTGACCGAACCACTCTAAATTCTAGCTTGCTTTTCCTTTTATACAATTTATTTTACTGTAAATCTCCTTGAGCTTCTCCTTACATTCTTACGAAAGTTTTAAGTTCAACATCTTTCTGAAACGATTTGAATCGAGATGAACTTTATACGAAATCGAAGAATTTTTCACTACACTAGTTCACCCCCCCCCTCTCTCTTAGTGCCGCTCTTGATCCTAACAATTGGTATCAGAGTAAGATCACTCTCATTTGGTTTGAAACCCAAGAGACATTTGCCGGAAACCAAGAGAGTCATTTAATCACATGTCCTCCCGTGTTCAATGGGACGAATTACATATATTGGAAGACTAGAATGAGGATCTTTTTTTATTTCTATGGTTTTTGAGCTATGGAACATTATCGAAAATGATTTTTAAAAGTCTTCTCTTCCAATGAATGATTGCAATGAGTTGGAGAATAAGACTTTTACTCTAAATGCCAAGGCTATGAATGCCTTGTTTTGTGCTTTGGATAAAAACGAGTTCATTCGAGTGTCGATTTGTGAAACAACTTTTAATATTTAGCACACACTTGAAGTTACTCATGAACACTAGTAGAGTAAAGGAGTCAAAAATTAATCTTTTAGTGCACACTTATGAGTTGTTTAGGATGAAACCGAGTGAGACAATTGGAGACATGTACACCCAATTTACGGATGTCATCAATGGTTTAAAAGGGCTAGGTAAAGGTTTCTCGGATTTTGAACTTGTTAAAATATTAAGATCTCTTTCAAAGAGTTGGCACCCTAAAGTCACAACAATTCAAGAGGCCAAAGATTTAAATAACTTTCCTCTTGAAGAACTAATCGGATCACTAATGACCTATGAGATGACTTGTAATGCGCATGAAGAGCTTGAGAACAACCTTCCAAAGAACAAAAAGGATATGACACTAAGAACTCAAGAAGACTACTTGAAAA